>NC_133330.1:76244168-76544168 GCF_042186555.1 Aquarana catesbeiana | reverse complement strand
CCCTCTTCCTTTTTTTTCCATGCATATTTTCTCCAATGGGAGTGGGTTGTCAGCCGATCTAATTGGCTGCGGGAGTGAGTTGATGAAATGGCTTAGTTGATTGTACCTCCATGGATCGATGACTAACAGATTTCCCCTATCTTTAAGTTCCTCAAGTGTGCATATTTTATCCTGACACATTACATCCTTTAATTGGGCATCTTCCTCCAGAATCCACTTTCCAAACAAGTCCTCCTTCCCCGGTGCAAAATATTCTGAATTCTTAAGTGGAATTAGAGGTGAATTAAACCCCCAATGCTCCCTTTTGTGCAGTGTGTCCCAAACTTTGAGTGCGTGTCTTGTTATATCATGTGTTTCAGTGCTACATATTCTTAAGTGTGGTGGGATCCATATTATCTTATTCAACGTGGTTTCACTAATTTTAGTTTCCAGTTTTACCCATTGTTTTTCTTTATTATTTTTAACCCAGTCTATTACTCGTGCCAAGGTGATTGCCTCATAGTACTTACGAATATCTGGTGCTCCCCACCCTCCCTTACCCTTCTCTTTAGTTAACTGTGTAAAGTTTAAACAAGGTTTTTTTCCTCTCCAAATGAATCTTAGAAACATCGTGTATAGACTTTTGAGATATGCTTGTGGAAGTGATATTGGAAGCATCTGCATTTTATATGTGATTTTAGGTAGTATTACATTTTATAGATGTTGATTCTACCTGCCCAGGATAACTGTCCACGTGAAATTCTGTTAAGCTCTTGCTTTATTTCGTTAAGGAGGGGCATAAAATTCGCCTGAAACAGAGTCTGTTTTGATGTAGTTATTTTAACTCCTAAGTAATTAAGTTATTTTTTCCCCCAAATAAATGGAAAGTATTTTTGAAATGAATAATCTCTGAGCTTGCTTTTGTTAATATCTAGCGTTTCCGATTTAGTCGGGTTAACCTTAAAATTGGAAAGCTTCCCATATTCTATTAATGTAGAAATAATGTTCGGAAGGGTGATTCTTGGGTGCGTGACATATAACAGAATATCATCCGCGAAGGCAGCCAGTTTATACTCATCTTTTCCGATCTTTAACCCGCTGATGTCCGGGTTTTGCCTAATCCTAGAGAGAAGGGGTTCGAGGGCCAACACAAATAGCAACAGGGAAAGTGGACACCCCTGTCTCGTGCCATTAAGCATTTCAAATGGCTCAGAGAGTAAACCATTTACCCTCACTCTCGCTGTAGGTAATGAGTATAATGCCTTTATCCATCAGGGTTCTGTCCTTAAGTCCAATCTCCTCCAGTGTACACATCATGAAGCCCCAGTCTACTCTGTCAAACGCTTTTTCAGGGTCAATTGACAGAAGTCTCTTTGATTTTCTGTGCTACTAGGAGTGTTTTAATACCATTATCACGTCCCTCTCTTCCTGGTATAAAGCCAACCTGGTCTGAATGTATGATCTTATTGATTATTTGTTTCAATCTTTCCACAAGCACTTTGGCGAATAGTTTCGTAGCCACATTTAGCAGCGAGATGGGTCTATAGCTGGAACATAGTGTACTGTCTTTATCATCTTTCAGGATAATGGCTATGTTGACTTCCAATACTTCTCTCCTCATTTCCCCTTTGCCCCCAATTTCATTCATGTACGAACACATTTTGGGAATTAGATAATCCTGGTATTTTTTATAATATAGGACTGTAAAGCCATCAGGGCCTGGGCTTTTGCCTACCGGCGTATCCTTAAGTGCCTTACTTACTTCTTCCTCTGTTATGGGAGCCTCTAAAATACTTTGTTCAGTTTCCGTAATTTTGACCAATCCGCTGTCTCTTAAATAACTTTTAATTATCTCTCTTTTTTGTTCCCTCCCCTCCTGGGTGTCATTTTTATTGATAGCGTACAACCCCCCGTAATACTCCTGAAAAGTTGTCGCGATATCTTTATCATTATATCTGATGTCTCCTGTCCTTGTTTTTATTTTATCTATATAACTGGTGTTTTTCTTTTTTCTCAGGGCCTTTGCCAGGAATCTACCAGGTCTATTACCGCCTATATATCTTTCTTTTTTCACTAAGTTGTATAACTTTCGGGTTTCTTGTTCGATTAGATCCCGCATATCCTCTCTCCTCCTAAATAGACCCACCAAGACTTCACTATCCCCCGTTATCTTGTGTTGTTGTTCAAGGTCGAGGATTTCTTTTTTCCAGGCAAGTTTGTCTTTATCCTTTCTTCGCTTTTCCTCAGAGCCCACCATCATTAAGATACCTCTGATGTACGCTTTGTGGGCCTCCCACACTATAGCTTCTGATGTATCACCAGGAACATTCATTTTAAAATAGAGTTCCAGTTCTTCTTTAATTCACTTATCGATTACTGTATCATGGAGGAGATCCTCATTTAATCTCCAGCTATTGCACCAGTTTTTACGCTTACCTATTTTCAATTGTAGGCTTACAGGCGCATGATCAGAGAAGGTCATTGTGCCGATGTCTGTGCCCTCAACCTCCTCGAAGAGACAGTGATCCACAAGGAAGAAGTCCAATCTAGAGTACGTCACGTGGACGGGGGGAGTAGAATGTGTAGTCTCTTAAGTTATAGTGTTGCATCCTCCATACATCTACGAGTTGACATTGGTGCAACTTCCTTTTTATTTTATTCAACCATACCCCCCCTACCCCCCGTGCATGTAAGGTACTATCTTTACCTGGTTCCAAACAAAGATTAAAATCTCCTGCTATTATGGCCCCCCTTTCCTAAACTCCACAAACTTTGCAAGGATTAATCTACAAGAGTTTTTGTTCGGGCCAAATATGTTTGCTATTGAGTAATCTGATCCATTTAGTTTACCTCTTAGGAACAAAAAGCGTCCCTCTGGGTCGGTCATTCTCTCCTCTAGTTTAAACAAAACTTGCTTGGCAAACCCAATCGCCACTCCTTTTGCACCCCTGGTCGGGGAGTCTCCATAGAACCAAATCTGATAATCCCTGGAGAAAATGCTCTGGCTCTTACCCAGAAAGAGGTGCATCTCTTGTAACAGAGCAACGTGCTTTCAGGAATTTCAATTTACCCATTATATTCACACATTTTATGGGGGAGTTTAGACCTCTTACATTGTATGAAATTATGTTTAACCTAGACATCTCTTTATGTATAAAGTAGAGGGAGGTATACATATCCTTATTGACCGAAGGTGGGGAAGATGATACGGTGAATACTTACCCCCAGCCCCCCTCCTTTCCCTACCCCCCACACCCCTCCACATCCCTCATCCTCGCTCAACTTGCCCCCCTCCTGAATCCCCCACCCCTCCCCCACTCGATTGGGGGTAACGGACCTCCCCGAGGCCCAAATAACCGTGGCCCCACTAGCACCACCCGGCCTCTCAGTTGTCCCCCTAGAGGTTGAGCTCAGAGTGGTCATCTTTGGTTCCAATACTCTCCCCTGGGATTGGGAAGTTCCCAGGCCCGTCCGCCCCCCATCTGTCCCCTATGCCACCCTACCCCCCCTCCACCCACGCCCCCCCCAACACCCCCATCCAATATATATGTAAGCCAATACTAAATTCCATTAAATCTAATTTTTCTTCGTAGCTAGTCATTTCATATTAAAGACTGGTTTCCAGGCTAGCAGTTCCTCTGTAGACTCTTGGTTTGCATTTTTTTCCCACCAACCCGGGATTTCCACTAATGGCACGTCTAGGCGTTGGCAAAATTTTGGCGTATCTTCTGGGAATCTCAATGTAGCTGAACGGCCATCTTTGCGTACAATTGGGCAGGCTGGAAAGCCCCAAGAATATTGGACATCATGGGTTTTAAGTAGAGCCAGTAATGGTTTCAGGATTCTTCTTCTAGATAGCGTCTCCACTGTCAAGTTCGGAAAGATCTGCAGATTTGTTTCACCAAACTTCACTGGTTGGTTCTTTTTCATGCTGGCTTTGATTTGTTCATTGTCCTGGTAGTTATGGAATCTTACAATAACGTCTCTTGGGACTTCTCCACTTAATTCTGCCGGCTTTCTGATCCTGTGCACTCTTTCAAGTTTAATTTTACTACTGGTTTCAAGTGGATTAGAGTCTGCAAAAGACTTGAGACTGGGGCCGAGGTTCACCTTCCAGCAGGACAACGACCCTAAACACACAGCCAGAGCTACAATTGAATGGTTTCGATCAAAGCATATTCATGTGTTAGAATGGTCCAATCAAATTTCAGACCTAAATCCAATTGAGAATCTGTGGCAAGAAAATTGCTGTTCACAGATGCTCTCCATCCAATCTGACAGAGCTTGAGCTATTTTGCAAGGAAGGATGGGCAAAAATTTCACTCTCTAGATGTGCAAAGCTGGTAGAGACATCCCCAAAAATATTTGCAGCTGTGATTGCAGTCAAAGGTGGTTCTACAAAGTATTGATTTAGGGGGGCTGAATACAGATGCACGCCACACTTTTCACATATTTATTTGTAAAAGAATTTGAATACTATTTATCATTTTCCTTCCACTTCACAATTATGTTCTACTTTGTGTTGGTCTATCACATAAAATCCCAATAAAATACATTTACATTTTTGGTTGTAACATGACAAAATGTGGAAAATTTCAGGGGGTATGAATACTTTTTCAAGGCACTGTAGCTATTATAAGAACAAGCTAGTAAACTGTTTAAGATTAGAACCATCGGGGGCTAAACCTGAAGTCTTCAACCAATTACCGCATAGTACTGCATAGTCAAATTTGACAGGATAACAATGTTTGGTACATGTTAACTTTTCCCCCAGTAACGTGTCTTTAAAGTGGTATTAAACCCAAAAACAAACATTTATTCTGTTGCAGCTTACCATGTCGTAGATGTGATGGCTGCATTTATTTTTTTTTTAGGCTTTCTTTCTTCTAATTTCAACCTGGTGATCCAGCCAGTAAGTCTGTTGTTTTTTCAAAAGAACATGCTCTCCAGCAGAAAGTATCAGTTAATGAGATGAGGCAAACAATTTAACACTAGCAGGGATGCTTACAGTGATCAGCTTTTATGTATTTATGTAAAACCTTTATCCCAAAAGGAAAAACAAAAAACATTTGCTGTAACTGCTTATAAAGTGTTAGTTGAAGTTTAGCTTCAAATTGTTAGTGTATTTACATAAATCTGCTAATACAGCTAAGACTCCCCTCATCCCAGACTGACAATGCTGTTGTCCAAAGGTGTCCCCTGTTCTCATTCATCCAGTAAGGGGGCACTTGTACAGGAGGTATGTTACTGGCCAGATCACCAGGTGAAAGCTGAGGGGGAAAAAAACCTAATGCCGCGTACACACGAGCGGACTTTCTGGCAGAAAAGGTCAGACGGAACGAATCTGTCGGACATTCCGATCGTGTGTGGACTTCATCGGACCTTTTCTGTCGAAAAATCTGACGGACCTTAGAAATAGAACATGTTTCAAATTTTTCGAAAAAACGTTTATCTGTATACTAGTCTGACGGACCGAAAACGACGCAAGGGCAGCTATTGGCTACTGGCTATTGAACTTCCTTTTCTAGTCTGGTCGTACGTCATCACGTTCGAAACGATCGGACATTGGTGGGATTGTGTGTAGGCAAGTCCGTTTCGTCGGAACTCCGTCGGAACTCCATCGGAACTCCGTTGAAAAGTCCTTCGGAGTTCAGTCCGACGAGAAGTCCGCTCGTGTGCATGCGGAATTAGAAAGAAAAACTGATGCAGCCAGAACATTCAACAATTTGTAAGATGCAATATACAGTACAGTATTGCAATTTTGAGTTAAATACCATTTTAACTAACGGTTACAATACCCTTCTTATTCTATTTTAATCTTTTCTGCAAAGGCCCTCTCAGAATAATGCCTGCTAAATATTTTAGCTGCTATTAGTTTAAAAGTGTGCAACTAATTTCCTACCACTAATTTCCTGCATTATAACTACACCATCTCTGAATGAGTGGCCTGCCAAGTATCCCTTTCCTCTCATGGTTCTTGAAACATCTAATGAGCACTAATTTTATTTCAAAGATAAATCTTAAGCTAGAGATAAGTAAAGTCCTTACAATTAATTACAAGCAGATTTTTTTTCATGTATACATTTGCCTTTATAAGCCAGGTTGTTTATCAGGGTGGATAAATCTGCCTTAGTTGGACAGCAGTGTGTCCTACTTGACATTGAAGGGTGACAGATAACTCAACAGGCAAAACCAAATGCAATCTAGAATCACAAGGCAGGAATGTAGTCAAACAGACAGCAGGCCAGGATAGGTAGAAGGCAAACGTGAATAGCTGGACATAGTTCTAGCCAGCTCAGTAGATTGTTTTAAAAAAAAGTTGTTTTCATGGGACCAGGAAGGGATTTTTTTTCCCCAGCTGGATCAACTGTGGGTATAGGGTTCTGCATTATTATAGGGTTCTACATATATTTTTTTTTTTATTGGCTGAACTAGATGGACTTTTTTCAACACAACTAGCAATGTAACTAGGTGAATAAGGAACAAATGCAGGTCACAGCAGGCAGCAGACAAAAGCAGAATCCTAAGGAAGTCTAAAGCCTAGCACACACAGTGCGAATGTCGGGTGACATCGGCTGGTTCAATAAAAAATGGCCGACATTGGGCCCTTGTATATGGCAGCCGGTCCAACAGAAGCCGGCAGGGGAGATCACTGTACTATTGTTGGATCCTTAGTACAGCGGCTCCGACCGGAGCTGTCAGTTTTTTTTTCGTTCAACCAGCTGGGTTGAAAGAATAAAGGCTAGTGGTGTATACCAGGCTTAAGCAATAGCAACAATAAATACACACAGCATGAGGTCCACTTTTGTTTGAGGCTAGCTGTACAGCCTCAGCATTGCTAAACTACAAAGTTGAAACTGGTGGTGAAGGCTGATAGGCATGGTCATTTTAGAGGATGGAGTTTCAGCGCTCCCTTGCCACCAAAAAACTCAGGTCAACATTGATTGTAACATTTTTTTTATGATTAGCATCCTAATTTTATGCTAAACCTTTTTTAACTACAGTGGGGAAGAGGTAGAGATTTGTAGAGCTACCCCCAGAGGATCTTCTAGGTAGATTGCCTGGATCCTTTCTCTCAATAGTTTCCTCGCAGCAAACACACAGTTCAATCACTTTTCAGACTAATTAACCAGTCTAGGGGTATGCGTTTTCTGATGCTTTATTGTAGAACTAGGATAGGTAGTGGGTAATGGCACTCCAGTAACCCTAAGCAAAGATTTGAGGACACTGAAACTTCTCTTACAGAACTATGAGCCAAGCCCTTGTAGAAGTAAAGAGTAATCTGGACTTTGAAATAGCGACTATTGCTCTTTCTAGACAGTCAAAGCAAAGTCCTTTTACTTGGAATTAAATAGACTAAGCTCTTCAGGACACAGGACACAATATCCCCTTTACATTTGCTGACTCTAACACACAAGGGATGGCCTCAGCACAGAGTCTCTAGGATCTCTCTCACCAGCCTGTACTCACAAATGTCCTTGGAAACTTGGTTTGCCTGCTTCCAATATCCTTGTAACAATTCCACCCTGTTATATCAGACTAGATCCCCAGATGACAGTCCCTCAGTCAGCTTTCAGCAACTTTCAGCAAAGCAGGCCCCCAGGTTGCACACCCGAGGCTTTAAAAGCCCACAGGCACATGGCAGAACCCCTAGGCTGTGATCTCCTCTTTAGGGAAAAAGGCCAGGCTGCTCTCAGTCTCAGAGTATTTGTACAGACATAAACACAGCCACACAAGTTACAGCAGTGGCGGCTGGTGTTTTTTTTTTTTTTTTTTTGGGGGGTGGCCAGCACTTACGCCATCTATGGAGTGGGCAGCGCTTTCCTCAGGGCGGTGGCTTTCCTTGCATCACGGCGGCTGTGCTCCTCCTCCCTCCTCCATGGCTAATAGGATCGCTTCTCTATTTGGCTAATTAGGAAATGGGTCTCAAGACCCACTTCCTGATTGGCCGGCAGGAGAATCAGTGTGACAATAGTGAATATTCATTCACTATTGTCACATAACTGGGTGAGCCCACCTTTTCTTAAAGCCTATTAGAGCCTCTGGCTCTAATCATGTGCTTCAAAAAAAAAAACCCCATTGAAATCCATGCTTCCGGTGCTCCGCATGTACATTAGGGGGCCAGACGCATGGATAGGGAGGTGGCCCTGCACCCCTAATGGACAGGCTGCTACTGGGTTACAGTGAGCCAAAACTAAATGTAACTAATCCTAATACCTATTCACCTAACCCTAGCATCTATCTAGGAGGGTGCTACACATGGTTTAGAGTTTTTACTACAGTTAACACTCCTGTTAGATTCACTCTTGCTTTCTTTGTATTTGATGGATGTCAGATAAATTTGGAAGTGAGGGAAAATCTCCCCAAAGAGAACACATAGATCAATATAAGTAATACGTTTATCCTTCCAAGAAAGAAGTTTTAAGCAGCCTTATGCCGCGTACACACGATCGCACATTCCGACAACAAAATCCATGGGTTTTTTTTCGACGGATGTTGGCTCAAACTTGTCTTGCATACACACGGTCACACAAAGTTGGTCGGACATTGCGAACATCAAGAACGCAGTGACGTACAACACGTATGACGAGTCGAGAAGAATGAAGTTCAATAGCCAGTGCGGCTCTTCTGCTTGATTCCGAGCATGTGTGGAACTTTGTGCATCAGAATTGTGTACAACGGTCGGAATTACCGACAACAGATTTTGTTGTCGAAAAATTTGAGAACCCGCTCTCAAATTTTGTATGATGGAAATTCCGATGGAAAATGTCTGATGGAGCCTACACACAGTCGGAATTTCCAACAAAAAGCTCCCATCGAACATTTTCTGACCGTGTGTACGGAGCATTAGGGTGTCAGTGGACAGTCCCTTTATTGTCTTCATCTGCCTGGACTGCTGATCATTGACTACAAAGGATAAATAGGCAAAGGTCACTATCCAAGGTGGAACCTAATGTGATGGACCCAAGTGATTACTGGGAGATGGAGAAATTTGTAACTGCAAAATGGGGAGACTGCCCTACAGAAAGTGGGACACTTGGCAGCTATGGATTATGCAGCAAGAGAAGATGGAAGGGCTATGGCTACCAAGCTGTATTATTGTTCAGAGCCCTCTGTGGGCTGTGTGTTGGTTGCTGGTGCCTTTGGTTACTTCTTCACAGACATACTTTTTAATAAATTCTTTTTCCACTGAAGGCTAGAGATAAAGCTAAAGTCTGCAGCAGTGACAGAACCAGCAAGGTTAATTTAGCACTTGTATTTTTGTGTGTAAATCCAGAACGGTTAAAGGCTGCACATCAATGCTGTTTTAAAGTGCCCTGTCTCAGCATTGATTTCTGCTTTACAAGAACCCTAAAACACATGAACAGTGCTGAAAAGTGCATCTTTCTTTTTTTTTCTTTTTTTTTACAGTCTTTCCAAAACACGCTAATGGCAGGAAATTTTATGTATAGCACAACTTATTTCTGCACTGCAATCAAGCTGCTTCAATCAATTATGCTCCAAGCATCAGTTGCTCAGCAACCGGAGCAGCAATCGGAGAACTCGTTTGTGGCCTTTTCATGGTGCCAAGCTCAGAAAAAGTCAAACAGAACAATAACCCTTTACGATACTGAGAGAAATATTGATTCCCCATTATCGTAATGTCACAGGTGCAGCCAAAAAGACATTCTTTCCATCATGACTGTTAATACACCGTAAAGTATCATTGATGGGTATGCTTATAATTAATATAAAAAAAATCATTAGGAATGAGTAATAGGTAAGAAATTCTTTATGGTGAGAAATATACCTAATATGTAATATTGCAACGTTGTAAGTTGCAATATTGTCAGTTTTGCATTTTCAACATGACACTCAGTTGTAAAAACATTTGATTTTATTCAGAAAGCCTCAATTTTTTAATATACAGTATATACTGTATATATATATATATATATATATATATATATATATATATATATATATATATATATATATATATAGTTGTGCTCATAAGTGTACATACCCTGACAGAAGGCAGAATTTATGATTTCTTGGCCATTTTTCAGAGAATATGAATGATAGCACAAAAACTTTTCTTTTACTCTTGGTTAGTGTTTGGCTGAAGCCATTTATTATAAATTAACTGTGTTTACTTCTTTTAGATCATAGTGGCAACAGAAACTACCCAAATGACCCTGATCAAAAGTTTACATACCCCAGTTCTTAATACTGTGTATTGCCCCCTTTAACATCAATGACAGCTTGAAGTCTTTTGTGGTATTTGTGGATGAGGCTCTTTATCTTCTCAGATGGTAAAGCTGCCCATTTCTCTTGACAAAAAGCCTCCAGTTTCTGTAAATTCTTGGGCTGTCTTGCATGAACTGCACGTTTGAGATCTCCCAGAGTGGTTCAATGATATTGAGGTCAGGAGACTGAGATGGCCACTCCAGACCCTTCACTTTATTCTACTGTAGCCAATGACAGGTTGACTTGGCCTTGTGTTTTGGATTATTGTCATGTTGGAATGTCCAAGTACGTCCCATGCGCAGCTTCCTGGCTGATGAATGCAAATATTCCTCCAGTATTTTTTGATAACATACTGCATTCATCTTGCCAACAATTTTGACCAAATTTCCTGTGCCTTTGTAGCTCACACTTCCCCAAAACAGTAGCGATCCACCTCCGTACCTTTCATCATAGGCCTTGTTGAATCCTCTTCAAATGTAGCATTTATGGTTGTGGCAAAAAAGCTAAATTTTGGTCTCATCACTCCAAATGACTTTGTGCCAGAAGGTTTGAGGCTTGTCTCTGTGATGTTTGGCGTATTGTAAGCGGGATACTTTGTGGCATCTGCATAGTAATGGCTTTCTTCTGCGACTCGACCATGCAGCTCATCTTTCTTCAAGTGCCTCCTTATTGTGCATATTGAAACAACCACACCACATGTTTTCAGAGAGTCCTGTATTACACCTGAAATTATTTGTGGGTTTTTCTTTGCATCCCGAACAATTTTCCTGGCAGTTGTGGCTGAAATCTTAGTTGGTCTACCTGACCGTCTTTTGGTTTCAACAGAACCCATCATTTTCCACTTCCACTAGAGTTTGAACACTGCTGATTGGCATTCTCAATTCATTGGATATCTCTTTATATCCCTTTCCTGTTTTATACAGTTCAACTACCTTTTCTCGCAGATCCTATAACAATTCTTTTGCTTTTCCCATGACTCAGAATCCAGAAACGTCAGTGCAGCACTGGATGAAAGATGCAAGGATCTGTCAGGAGTCCAGAAACTCATTGACCTTTTATACACACATACTAATAACAAGCAAACAGATCACAGGTGAGGATGGTTACCTTTAATAGCCATTCAAACCCCTTTGTGTCAGCTTGTGTGCATGTTATCAGGCCAAAATCACCAGGGTATGTAAACCTTTGATCACCGTACCGTCGTTTTTGCAGCGCTTTGCAGGTGCTTCAGTGGCGCTGCCCGTTGATTTCAATAGGCAGGGGCGCTTTAGGAGCGGTGTATACACCGCTCCTAAAGCGCCTCAAAGAAGCTGCTTGCAGGACTTTTTTTAATGTCCTGCCAGTGCAGCGCCCCAGTGTGAAAGCACTCGGGCTTTCACACTGGGATTGCAGCTGAGGCTTTTTTCAGGCCCTTTACAGGCGCTATTTTTAGTGCTAAAGAGCTTTGAAAAATGCCTCCAGTGTGAAAGGGGTCTAACACACAGCTGCCAGCCAAGCCTGAAAATGTACCTACACTAACACAAAACACCCTACTCTAGCACTCTAGCAAAGCTAGGGCGTGCTACACTTATATAATTAATATATATATATATATATATATATATATATATATATATACATACATATATATGTGTGTGTGTGTAATTGGCTGGATGGAAAAGTTGTGTGTGCCATGGTGCACAGTGGGAGCATACGGTTTTGGACTATCCCTCGCTCTTTAGAGCTCTGTAGCTGTACTTATCATGTGCACTTTATTAGAAAGTATTAGAATCTGAACATATTTGAGCTCCAGGCAGATTTTAAAGACAATTTTAATACATCATTAAAGTCCCTGTGCAACAGAACTCAGAGTGGGAGAGGAAGAGGCATCACAAGGAGCCAATAAGTTCATGAATTGACTATGAGCAAGCTGCTAAGGGGAGAAAGTAGAGTGACAGACAGATGAGCTCACTACTGTACTGATTCTGATTTGCTGTCCATTCACAAACATGGGGTGGGTCCGTGACAGTCTGGGCTCAGAGGAAGTGGGTTAAATAAGGCTGAGTGTCATTTAGCCCAGCAGATTAACCACTTGCCGACCGGCTCATGCCGATCTATGTTGGCAGAACGGCTCTGCTGGGCGAAACTCTGTATGGGTACATTGTACCCTTTAAGAGCCGCCAGGGGCCTCACGCCAATATACGTCTGGAGGAATGGCTCTGCTGGGCGAAACCCCGTATGGGTACATTGTACACTTTAAGAGCTGCCAGGGGGCCCGCCAGCTGCACGGTGGGGAACCCAATGCACATGGCCGGCGGGCCCGATTGCCGCCGGGTACCTGTGATTGCGTCATGAGCACCAGCTGTTCTGTCAGGGGAGAGGAGACATATTGTTTTTTCCTAATAAGTAGGAACAATGATATGTCTCCTCCCCCAGTCAGTCCTATCCCCATACATTTAGAAACACTAACTAGGGAACACAGTTAACCCCTTGATCGCCCCTAGTGTTAACCCATTCCCTGCCGGTCACATTACCCTGCCAGTGACCTTACACAGTAATCATTGCATTTTTATAACATCGATCGCAGTATAAATGTCAATGGTCCCAAAATTGTGTCAAAAGTGTCCAATCTGTCCACCGCAATGTCCCAGTACCACCGCCATTACTAGTAAAAAAAATAAAAATAATAAAAATGTCATAAAAATGCCATAAATCTTTCCCATAGTATGTAGACGCTGTAACTTTTGCGCAAGCCAATCAATGTACGCTTATTGAGGTGATCAAATGCCACCAAAAGAAAGCTCTATTTGCGGGAAAAAAGGACACACTTTTTGTTTGGGTACAGCATTGCATGACCGTGCAATTGTTAATTGTTAAAGCGACACAGTGCCAAATTGTAAAAAGTGCTCTGGTCAGGAAGGGGGTAACATCTTTAAGGACATCTTTTTTATTCTAACTATTTAGCTATTAATTTATTTTTTGTTTTACTTCTGCCAGAGTTCTGCTGTATATATATTGTGTGCACATATACAGTAATGCCGCATACACATGATCGGACATTCCAACAACAAAACCGTGGATTTATTTCCGACGGATGTTGGCTCAAACTTGTCTTGCATACACAGGGTTGCACAGATGTTGTTGGAAATTCTGATCGCCAAGAACACGCTGATGTACAACACGTACGACGGCACTATAAAAGGGAAGTTCAATACCAAGTGCACCACCCTTTGGGCTCCTTCTGCTAATCTCGTTTTTATCTTGTGTTAGTAGAAGTTTGGTGAGAGACGATTCGCACTTTTCAGCCTTGTGCTTTTCAGTTCGTTACTGCTCTTCAGTTTGTGTTTGTGGGTTCATATCTGTTTTTCAGTGCATGTAGTCAGTTTGTATCTGTTTTTTAGTGCGTTCTATTATAGTTTGCTTCTGTTTTTCAGTGCGTTCTATCATAGTTTGCTTCTGCTTTTCAGTGCGTTCTATTATAGTTCGCTTCTGTTTTTCAGTGCGTTCTTGTCCGCTTGTTTCTAATTTTCAGCTCGCTCTTCTCAGGCCTTTCTGATTTTCAATGCATTCTATTAGTTCGTTCTGACCAGCCGACCGTCTGTTGGCTTTGCTGTCCCCCTATATTACCAGGCAGGTCACCTGCATGCGGCAAGCCATCACTCCGGAGCAGAGGCTAGTCGCCACCTTGCGGTACTTGGCGACGGAGAGAAGTCTCCAGGACATCAAGTTCTCGACAGGCATCTCCCCCCAGGCTCTGGGGATTATTATTCCAGAAACCTGTTCTGCCATCATTCAGGTCCTGCAGAAGGACTATATTAAGGTAAATTTTCTCCTTTAACATCACATTATATGTATTTAATGTTTGCTAATGTATTGTATTTATTTCATTATTCCATAATTACCATGATTGTAACATGCTGTGAATGTCCCCTTTGTTCTCATGCATGCTGGAATTTTTTAAAATTTCTTTTTTGTCCTTCATGCATATTTTCCTTCACTAACCTCCCCAGCATGCTATCCTGGGCCCATACACACCTAGCCAAGTCACTTAACAATTTATTTTGTCAGCTACATTGTAGTGTTTTACCCTAAACATCCCCTAAAATGTGTACAAATGTTATTGTTGTCCTTAAATTCAGGCAGAGTGCAAGAGGCTTTTTTTGGGGGGTCCAAACTCATTTGGAACCCTCCCTCCCACCAGCCGCTAAGTCGACCGATAACAATCCTCTGCTGACTTACCCATAAACCCAAAAACCCATAAACATTATACCTACCTCTTTTGTGTTCGTATTTATGGATGAATTCAGTATGTAGTGCAAGGGCCTGCCTGAATACTTTCAAATGGTACTGTTTAAAGTTTTGTTCTCCTATTATCTTGATAGGTATTTGCAGAATGTAAAAATGTGCTTCAATTTGTACAGTGTGTATTCATATTTTTGTATTATGACACTTCCTACCTGTCCAGTGGGCTGCCATTAGTGTAAGTAAGGAGGGGCTAGCCAAAGAAACATACATTATTTATGCATTCAGCTCTCAATGATGTGGAGAGGGTTACCTGTCCAAAACATACCCCCCCAAAAATTTTTTTACAATGGGCCATCGGAGGGGGTGAGGAATCTGATAAGTGGACCTTATACTTTTGTCTTTAAATACTCCTTAAAATAAATGTTATACTGATGTTGGCCAAGAATGTTTCTGTCTAATCTGCTTGCAATGTTATGTGCAAAAGTACTATTTTTTTCTTGTTTGACTCCACAGTTTCTTTCAAACACACAGAAATGGCAGACTGTAACATCCTACTTTGCCCAGCGGTGGGACTTTCCCAACTGCGGAGGGGCAATCGATGGGAAACACGTCCACATCATCCCACCCCCCAAATCGGGGTCATACTATTATAATTACAAGGGTTTAATAGTATTGTGATGTTGGCGGTGGTGTCGGTGACATGCGAGTTTTTGTATGTGGACATGGGGAAGAATGGCCGGATGTCAGATGGTGGAGTCATCGCCCAGAAGGAGTTTTACAAACGGCTCCAGAATGGTGGCTTGGGCTTGCCACCTGCGGAAGACAACATGGCTGGTCTTCCGTTCATTGCCTTCCACCCAGGAAGAAGATGTGGAGGAGCCCAGCTTGAGTCAGGTATAGCATTGTTCAACATATTTCTCAAAATTGTGTGTGATTGATGAACAATAAACTAAAACTATGTTCCATTTTCATACAAAAGAAAGTCTCAGCCAGGAGGTGGCAGGGGTAAGTGGCAGCCAGGAGGTGACCGGGCCCAGTAGCCTGACCGAATCGCAGGTTCCTCCCCTCCGCCTTCCAACAAAAAGGCCCAGGAAGGGGAGGAACGTGGACGAGTCAGCGTTTGTTTTTTCGGCAGTCCTCACAACAACCCCCAATCTTCAAGAGGCCTTTGCCTGTATGACTGCCAGTAAGATGCAGGAAATGGAGGTGGGCCAATGTCTTTTAGGGCCTAAATAAGGGGGTGATGGGCGAACTCACAAAAAAAGTCACGTATGTAAGTTGGACCATACTACTCCTCCACCTCCTTCCACAACTCCAACACCACAGCCACAACCTGAAGCAAGCGTGGAAGGAAGAAAAGAGAGTGATGGCCTGGGTTTAGTCTGGTCTGACAAGACACAGGCTGTTGTATGACCACAGCCTCGGGACATATATGCAATCTGCTGCTGTTCCTGATCTCTCGGAGTCCTGGACCGGATTGTGCTCCCTATTAAATGGACTCCTCAGACTACCAATTCTATCAAATAGTTGATGTCTGCCCTGGGGTACAAAGGCTTCATCAATTTCAACAGTTTATTCAGCGTTGCCTTCCTCTTTATTTTGTTATGACCCCTAATAAATTTTTATTTTGTTTTGACAAATACTTGGCTATATGTTTTACTTCAAAAAGGACAGTTTGTTTGTGAGTAGGCAGGTACATTTCAAAAAATACAATGTCAAATTAACAAGGGACACCAACACCAACCAACCTCCTTGAGGTTAAAAAATACAAAGTGGCAACAGTAGTAACACTGCGCTAACCCAATATGAAGAAATAAAAGCTGCTACACACAAATGTGACAAATATTCCAAACAGACTGAGGTAAAAAAAATGTTGCGCTAAAACAAAGCAAAAACCAAAAATATGTGCATATAAATAAACTTCACTGACCAGTGCATAGTGTCCGCTGTAACATAAAAAGAGCAAAAACTCAAAGTAAAAGTTCAATGACTCAAAAATGTTGTCCACTGTGATATGGGTATGGGCAATATGAGTGATGAAGTCCCACAGTGCAGTGAAATGTAAAATCCATGTGAGTGGAAAATCTTCTAATATGTAATTCATCAACATGGAAATTTTGAGGTAGAAATAGGTGAAATACTTTTACCAGAACGGGTGGATTCGAATGTTGGGGACACCGAATCAAATAGGCTTAGAGATCCAGTTGGATGGCTGTCCTGGAGGGAGATGGAAGTCCCGGATCTCAAAGGACATCTCCTTTTCACTGGACCAGCTACAATAATGCTCAAAAGAGGCACTTCCAATAACTGCCAGCATACGAGTGCTCGTAACATGAAATCACAAAGAGATGGCCACGGGTGATGTCACGTGACTCCTTCCCGTAGTGCCTCCCCTCGTTGTCCGTAGTCAGGGAGATAAAAAATACAAGATAATAATGGTGTTGTGATAACTTGACACACAAAACGAGAAAAAATATTATGGAGATCACTAAAAAAAAAAAACATAAAAAAAAAAAAATCAGGAGATCTTGATAAAAAAAAAGTTGATCACTATAAAAAAATATTCTAAACATTATTCTGGAGATCTGGCGTAAAATAAAATAAAGATTATTCAGGAGATCACAAGAAATAATAAAGAAATCAGTTTGTCAGAACTCTGTGTGAATATCAGCAGCAAAACAACTTTATTATTCTAGCATTATAAAGAAGAAGAGAATGCACTGCATTAAAAGATTTAAAAATTTGCAGCGTGACGAATGTGCTATCTCCATTACGAACGCTAGTTTTACCAGACACAGCGCTTCCGTCTTGTACTAGATTCAGAGCATGCATGGAATTTTGTGCGTCGGAATTGTCTACACACGCTCGGAATTTATGACAATGGAATTTGTTGTCGGAAAATTTAAGATCCAGCTCTCAAACATTTGTTGTCGGAAATTCCAACAGCAAATGTCCGATGGAACCTACACACGGTCGGAATTTCCGACAACAAACTCACATCGAACATTTGTTGTCGGAAATTCCGACCGTGTGTACGCGGCATTAGTGTATCACAAGTGTATGGTTTTGTTTTTTTGTTTTTTAATTATTCTTTTTTTTTTTTAATTCTATTTTTTTTACTTGATTTTTTGTTTGTTTTTTACTGTCATTTATTAACAAGCTGCCTGCTGACAGTGTACACAGCTGCTGGCAGGTTCAGTGAATGACAATCCCTGATGCTCTCTTGCATGTTTGTACTCTCTTCTGGAATAAATTTGTGGGTAAAAAGTCTTTACACTGCATGCTTGCAGAGTATTATGTCCTGTACACACGGTCGGATTTTCCGATGGAAAAAGTGTGATCGGATTGTGTTGTCGGAAATTCCGGTCGTGTGTGGGCTCCATCAGACTTTTTCCGTCGGAATTTCCGACACACAAAGTTTGAGAGCAGGATATAAAATTTTCCGACAACAAAATCCGTTTAAATTCCGGTCGTGTGTACACAAATCCGACGCACAAAGTGCCACGCATGCTCAGAATAAATTAAGAGACGAAAGCTATTGGCTACTGCCCCGTTTATAGTCCTGACGTACGTGTTTTACGTCACCGCGTTCAAAACGATCAGATTTTCCGACAATTTTGTGCGGCCGTGTGTATGCAAGACAAGTTTGGCCCAAAATCCGTCAGAAAAAATCTGATGGATATTGTTGTCAGAATGTCCGATCAATGTCCGATCGTGTGTACAGGGCATAAGAGTTGGCTAAGACTCTAACTACACCCCTTTAAATCACACCCAATATTTAGTGCATGCCTCCACTCCGACTTTTTACCATTGTGTGATGTGTGCACTGCTTTAAAGTGCTCTTTTCTCAAGTCCTATAGTTTGGAGGTACAGTGTACAGAATGCGGGTGCTCTAGCTCCTATTGTAAATACCAGTTTAACAGCACAAACTTGGTAAGTAGCCAGAGGTATGGCCCTTTCATTGTGGAATACCGGGAAGGGGCGTGGGGGGCTCATCTGGGTCTAAGATTTATGTAAGATGGTGTTAATTAGTAGAGCGAGACAGGTACATACAGGTAAATACAGGGTGAAAGTGTCTATGTCCATGGCTTACATTAAAGAAAAATGAAAGGCATTTCTAAATTTGGATAGAATGGTGATGGGTTAAGACCACTGTCAGGTTTCTTTACATATGTAAGCCTAAAAAGTTAAAAACGTTCCAGGTGCCTCCATGTATTGCCCTCTTGTTTACAAATTAGACCTAAAAGAACCCTGTAAACTTTTACCCTTTTAAAGGAAAATGAATTGGAAAGTGGTCCTTTGGACCATTTTATCAATTAAATAATATATCCAAGCAAATGAAATATTCATCTGTCTGAGCAAAAAATTGGAAGATTATTCTCTCATTCCAGAAGGCATAGCACATGCTGTATATTTTATATAGCACCTCAAGAGCCCTGGTTCTCTAACAAAATTACTGACAGCTATTAAGCCAGTACATGGCACTGCCCCTTCCATTTTCCTACAACTACTAGTGACGCTGCCCACCACATGATTGGATCAGTAAAAGGGTTCTGGGGAACACATTGGGATGTTTCTGGTGCCATATGGTGTAGTGGCTCACCTCGGAGCTCCCCGCCAAGTGCAGCATAAGCTGGCATACTGTATAAATCCTGACAGCGGCTCCCCAGGTGATCAGTCTCTCTCTCCCCCTCACCTCGGGTCACTCTAATGGAGCGTTTTCTGGAGAAAGGGGGCCCCTGCTCCCAGCCTGCAATCCAACAGAAGCTGAGTGTTTCAAAGTATATGCTCTACTCTGTTCCACAAACAAGTCAAGCTCACTCTGGCATACCCAGCCACTTAACACCTTTGCTCCCCTAAAGGTGAACAACTCTCTTTTCAAGACCCTTCTGAAGCTGAAGCCTTTCTACAAACATTAAACCTGGATGCACATGGCAACTGAACTTTGAGGGAATCTGTTTCTTCTCACCCTCTGGATCAAAGGAGCCACAGGAAGGATCTTCCTAAACGTCCCAGGTTCTCCTCCCCCAATAACCGCTCAAAATTTCACTGACTCGCGATGAACATTAAACCATCCTCACTCTATTTCAAAGCCTCACTCACAACAGAACTGATAAGTATATCTAGGCCAAATGTCTGTTTATTGCAATTAATTCTGTTTGAATCCATGCAAGCTGTTTCCTCTATGTCTTGCGTTGTTTTTGCCACATGGTCACCTTTCCCCTTGGAATTCAGTATGCGCCCCTTGTATGTAGGGGTTATACCCTTACACTTCGCCTCAACTCCTTGAGACCCTCCCAGGACCAATACCATTTAAGGCATGCTTTGTTAGCTCTAGGGACTCTCACGCATGGAGACTCCATGCGGAAAAAAAACAAAGTACCTCTGGTTACTGTACATTATGTTTTTTGTACTGGTTATGTTGTTACTTTATCCAATGTTACATTTCTTGAATTACCTTACCTGTCTGACTAGGCCACATTTCAGTTGTTCACTGGCCAAATTCCCATCTGTACTTGGGAGGTCTCCTTCTAGCTCTATTAGGACGTCCAGCCTTCTCAATTCCTGCTTGCACACCTTCCCCGCTCTTATCCATGTAATATGTGTATAATTATTTGGAATGTAAAAGGCCTTCATTCCCTAATTAAATGAATGAAAGTCCTCTGACATCTTAAATGTTTGCAGACAGACATAGCAATGCTGCAGGAGACACCTCCAGACCCCATATTTCACCCACATGAAGAAACTCTGGTTAGATAATGTCGTCGGGTCTGACGCCGATGGTAGGAAAGCCAATATTAAATCTGTTGACAAGCAGGGATTAAATGTTTATGTCCATCTTCTAGTTGCTTATCAAGAAATTAAGATCTCTACGCACCTAATTTCCCAAACCACCATACGACTTCATGACACTCAACCAACTTTGCTCGCCTCCACAATAGATGCCCTCAATTTAGTGGATGTCTGGTGACTCATTCTTCTGAATTTACCTCCCCCACAATAGATTTACTAGATTGGACTATTTCTTCTGTACCAACTCAGTTATACCACTTGTTAGAGATGCCACTATTCATGAAATACAGTGGGGATGGAAAAGACCCCCTTAAATTTTTCACTCTTTGTTATATTGCAGCCATTTGCTAAAATCATTTAAGTTCATTTTTTTTCCTCATTAATGTACACACAGCACCCCATATTGACAGAAAAACACAGAATTGTTGACATTTTTGCAGATTTATTAAAAAAGAAAAACTGAAATATCACATGGTCCTAAGTATTCAGACCCTTTGCTGTGACACTCATATATTTAGCTCAGGTGGTGTCCATTTCTTCTGATTATCCTTGAGATGGTTCTACACCTTAATTTGAGTCCAGCTGTGTTTGATTATACTGACTGGACTTGATTAGGAAAGCCACACACCTGACTATATAAGACCTTACAGCTCACAGTGCATGTCAGAGCAAATGAGAATCATGAGGTCAAAGGAACTGCATGAAGAGCTCACAGACAGAATTGTGGCAAGGCACAGATCTGGCCAAGGTTACAAAAAAATTTTTGCTGCACTTAAGGTTCCTAAGAGCACAGTGGCCTCCGTAATCCTTAAATGGAAGACGCTTTGGATGACCAGAACCCTTCCTAGAGCTAGCCATCCGGTCAAACTGAACTATCGGGGGAGAAAAGCCTTGGTGAGAGAGGTAAAGAAGGACACCTAAATAAATGAATATGATTATGGAGCGTTTATATACCTCGCTATATGCCCATGATCTAATTGATCTCTTGCATGCCCATGCATTTCTTAAAAGGCTTCAGCTCCCTAACAACATGCCTTCCCACACTTACCAAACAATAAGGCCCCAATAGATTTTCTGGGTAACACCAGGACACCCTTCAACCAACCTTGGCAGCAGTTTACAATGGGATCTGGGCAGGCGACCCTTATCTGCCAACTGGTAATCAAGCATTTTATAAGTTATTTGCCAAAAGAGGCAAGGATCCCTTAGAGCCTAGATCTTATCGTCCTATTTTTTTGTTAAACCTAGATGTAAAAATATTCTCCAAGATTGTAGCCACCCGTCTGACTGACATTTTAACATCTTTGATTCATAATGCACAATCTGGCTTTATCAAAGGCTGGACAGTCTTGATCAACATACCTAACGTCCTTATGATCTTGGAGTGTGCCAGGTCTCATCCACCGTGGGATCTGTGATCATCACTCTAGACGTGGAGAAAGCTTTCGACAATGTGTGTTTTGAATGGCTTTCTCTATTCCTTGATGAAATGGCCTTTTCTGGTCCTTTCTTCCATTTCATTTGCAGCAAGTAGAGTATGCTTCTCCCATGTCTAGAGTGGTGGTAGCAGGCCTGCTCTTGAATAACATTCGATTATTTTAAGGAACTAGGTAGGGTTGTCCTCTATCACCCCTCTTGTTCAATCTGGCTTTGGAACCCCTGTCCAGATTCTTGTCGGAGTTGGCATCTTTACATGGAATGCGCATAGGTAGGGTCGAATTATGCACAGCCCTCTTTGGAGATGATGTTCTCATTTTCACTTCCAATCCTTCCTCTGATGTAGTCACTGTAAAAGATATCTTCGACTTCAGGCTATGCTCTGGCCTTTGAATTAACTATTATAAAATCAAGATTTTGTCATTAGGAACCATTTCTTCTCAACCTTGGTACCAGTCACCTCCCTTCCCCATAGCTAAGAGTTATATTACCTCTTTAGTGTCAGGAGCGGCTAGCGCTTCTGCTCCTCATTTCAGCATCCTGGCTTTGGTTGTGGCATTCCGCTTGTCTGTCCACCTGAAAGGTGATTAATGTGGCCAGTCTCTGGGTGGAGACCAAACCTGTTATAAGCTAGCCAAGCCTTCAAGCTTATGCTTGTTGTAGAGCGTGTTAGAGTGTGTAATACCTGATCAAGCTTCCTGTCTGGCTAGATTGGATTTCCCTGTGTATGACCTCAGAATGGATAACGACTATTCTCTGAACTCTGCCTGCCTTTTAGCTGGACTATCATTGAACCACTCTGCCTGTCTGCCAACCGCAAGTACCTGTTTGCTTTGCTCAGTTTGTGTCTGCCCTGGGGTGGTAGCCAGGCACTATGGCATTGTGTATAAGTCCTGGGGCAACCAAGTATAGGTAGGCTTGCTTGCTTGCCTTAAAGGAAAAGGGGGCTGCTATAGGTGAAGAACACAGTAACCAGTTATAGTGTCTGATCACCTGCGTTTGGGGTAAGCATGACATTTAGGTGTAAATCATCCCTCTCCTATTGAAACATAAAGATGTTCAATTATTGAACAGGGCCATTTCTTCTTTTTTGTGACAGAATTAAAAAAACCTGTATAGCTTTATCCAAACTGTATCTCCTAGGGTGAAGGGTGGCAAACCTACCCAATATCAGAGTGTATAATCTGGCATGCTTACATCCATACTAGTAAGGTTAGACTGGGTGCCCTCCTCATCCTGCTACTCAAATTGGTAGTTGGAATCAGAAGTGGGACTCCCTTATTCTCTAGTAATGTTGCTGCATTGCAAATGGAATCTATTACCCACCAAATTCCTCCATAACGTACTTCTGAGGGATACTATTATAACATGGCAAGAAGTCCGAAAGAAGTTAGGCCTCTCCCCCTTCATCTCTAGATATCTGCCCATACAAGGAAACCTGATGTTTCTCCTACATTGATGAAACATGAGGCTTTTACACATTGGAATTTCAAAGGCTTAACATTGGTTTCTCCCTTAATTGATTTGGATTCCGGCACCTCACACTCCTTTCACACCCTGGCGAAAGACTATGCGCAACCCATGCATCATTTCTTTCATCACTGGCAAAGCATTAGCTGCACAAAATTCTGCTGTATTGACCTGAATAAGACATTCCAGTTGTCTCTAATAGATCGTCTTCTACACACACAAGCTTATTCTATAACAGACATTTATCGGCCACTGAATCTCAAGTTTACGTTCTAATTTGGATGCTCATTGGCAGCAAACTGGGGCAAAGACTTCCCAGTCGAATCACTTAAACCCCTTTCACACTGGGGCTTTTTTTAGGTGCTTTGGCGCTGAAAATAGCCTCACTAAGCGTCTGAAAACCGCCCCCCATTCATTCCATTGTGTCTTTTCACACGGGGTGGTGCACTTGCAGGACGTCCTGAAAAGTCCTGCAAGCAGCATTTTTGGGGCGGGTTGAGAGTGCTGAAAACCATTTTGAAAGCGTTGCAAAACCTTTGCAAAAAAGTTTTTAACCCATGTTAAGTTTCTAACCCTTTTTTAAACCATTTTATGGGAGTTAAAAGCGCCCCGCTAGCGGCCTGAAAAGTAGTGAAAAGGCCCCGCCTCAACAGTGCTAAAGCGCCGCTAAAGCGAGCGGTGCTTTAGCGCTAATGGACAGCACGTTCAGTGTGAAAGCAGTCTTATGCAGCGTACACACGAGCGGACTTTTTGACCTGACTGGTCTGACGGACCGAGTCCGGCGGACAATCCGATTGTGTGTGGGCTTCATCGGACCTTCAGCGGACTTTTCCAGTCCAAAATCTGACAGAACAAGCGTTTTTCCCGCACCAGATTGTATCCAAACCAGGTATAAACTGAATGTTGCTCTCCAGAGTTGAAAAGCCCCAGGTGCTGGCTAATGCTAATCCATGTTGTGAGGGAAGAAAAAAGTCCAGACAGCCGCACACCAGGAGAATATAATCCAACGAAATTTCTTTATTGTAAAAGCAGGAACAAATCATGTACAAAGCACCATGGATAGAATGTACAGATAATCAGCTAACATGTTTCACGCTCTACGGAGCGCTTACTCTTAGCTGACAGACTTTAGATCTGAAACATGCTTTAAATCTTTCCGATGGACTCGAGTCCGGTCGAAAAATCCGCTCGTCTGTATGCTAGTCTGATGAATGAAAACCCACGCTAGGGCAGCTATTGGCTACTGGCTATCAACTTCCTTATTTTAGTCTGGTCGTACGTCATCATGTACGAATCCGTCGGACTTTGGTGTGATCGTGTGTAGGCACATCCGTTCATTCAAAAGTCTGTCGCAAGTCCGTCAAAAATCTGACGAAAGTCCGCCGGAATGGCCGTCAGGCTTTTGTTGCCGAAAAGTCAGCTCGTGTGTACGCAGCCTCACAGATAAATGAACGGGTACAATAGAGTCTCACATCTGATCACCAATGACATTTGGCAAGAGTCACAGCTCAAACTCATTCATATAGCAAATACAGTGCCATGAAAAAGTATTCATACCCCTTGACATTTTCCACATTTTGTCATCTTACAACCAAAAACGTAAGTGTATTTTATTGGGGTTTTATGTGATAGACCAACACAAAGTGGCACATAATTGTGAAGAGGAAGGAAAACGATAAATGGTTTTCATTTTTTTTTACAAATACATTTGTAAAAAGTGTTGCGTGCATTTGTATTCAGCCCCCCTGATTCAATACTTTGCAGAACCACCTTTGGCTGCAATTACAGCTGCAAATCTTTTTGGGGATGTCTCTACCAGCTTTGCACATCTAGAGAGTGAAATTTTTGCCCATTCACTCAAGCTCTTTCAAATTGGATGGAAAGCATCTGTGAACAGCAATTATCATGTTTTGCCACATATTCTCGATTGAATTTAGGTCTGGACTTTGACTGGGCCATTCTAACACATGAATATGCTTTGATCTAAACCATTCCATTGTAGCTCTGGCTTTATGCTTAGGGTCGTTGTCCTGCTGAAAGGTGAACCTCCGCTCCAGTCCCAAGTTTTTTGAAGACTGTAACAGGTTTTCTTCTAAGATTGCCCTGTATTTGGCTCCATCTATTTTCCCATCAACTCTGATCAGCTTCCCTGCCCCTGATGCTGCCACCACCATGTTTCACGGTGGGGATGGTGTGTTCAGGGTGACGTGCAGTGTTAGTTTTCTGCCACACATAGTGTTTTGCTTTTAGGCCAAAAATTTCAATTTGGTCTCATCTGACCAGAGCACCTTCTTCCACATGTTTGCTGTGTCCCCCACATGGCTTCTCGCAAACGGCAAATGGGACTTCTTGTGGCTTTCTTCTTGCCACTCTTCCTTAAAGGCCAGATTTGTGGAGTGCATGACTAATAGTTACCATTGGCCTCTTGGCTGCTTCTCTGATTAATGCTCTCCTTGCCCGGCCTGTCAGTTTAGACGGATGATGGATTGAACAGTGCTCCGTGAGATGTTCAAAGCTTGGGATATTTTTTTAGAACCTAACCCTGCATTAAACTTCTCCACAATTTTATCACTGACCTGTCTGGTGTGTTCCTTGGCCTTTATAATGCTGTTTGCTCTAAAGTTTGTTCTAAAGTTATCTAGCAAACCTCTGAGAGCTTCACAGAACAGCTTTATTTTTACTGAGATTAAATTACACACAGGTGGACTCTATTTACTAATTAGGTGACTTCTGAAGCAGATTGGTTCCACTAGATTTTAGTTAGGGGTATCAGAGTAAAGGGGGCTGAATACAAATGCATGCCACACTTTTCAGATATTTATTTGTAAAAAAATTTAAAAAACATTTTTCAGTTTCCTTCCACTTCACAATTATGTGCCGCTTTGTGTTGGTCTATCACATAAAATCCCAATAAAATAGATTTAAGTTTTTGGTTGTAACATGACAAAATGTGGAAAATTTCAAGGGGTGTGAATACTTTTTTAAGGCACTGTATTCCATTCCTGGTGTCAAAATCCAACCTTCAACCTGCTCTCTGCCCAATCTGTGGCCTAGCAAGACCATCCCTAGCACACTGTTTCTGGCTTTGCACATCTATTTCAAACAATTGGAACCAGATGATACATCTTCATATTTGGAGTTACCCAACGACATATACCCAAGGACCCTCTTGTCCTGTTCACTGGGTATGATAGCCCAACTTCGCAAGAGTCACTACCATGAGAGCTTATCATCCGCATCGGATCGTGATATGCCTGCTGGTGGCGTGAAGGGCCATTTAAAATTAATGGATGTCTTCTACCATTTCAACTATTTCAGTTATTAAGAAGGAACTGAAAATCGTTTTATACCAAGAAAAGCTTGACTTCGACTTGTATCACAACATCTCTAAAAAGCGTTTTTTTCTCCAGAACTTCTATCAATTTTACTTTATCGGTTTCAGAAGCATCATTCCTCTCTACTGCGTTCTGTTATCATTCAAGGCCTACTGCTGCTCTTACATCAAGAAATTGCCAGTGACTAGATAGACTTTTACACTATATTAACTCCTCCCTTAGCAAGATCAAGAACTATCGATCCTATATAGTGTTTATTGAAATCCATCCACATCTCCTAGCCCTTAGCTTTGTTTATATATCCTTTCTGTTTTTTATGGGCTTTGCATTATGTGCTATGTGTCATCAGACACCAATCTCTTCTGCCTATTTTTGTAGTTTTTTGTATTTTGTAAATTTCAATATCATTTATTAAAAAAACAAAAGGTTATGGGGAACAAGACAAGGTGAAGCTCAGACTTCCCAGACCTCCTAGCTGACAAAACATATATAATAAATATAATGATTGCTGGAAGTATTTTATTTGTTTTATAAATTTAAAAAATGATCTGTATTTTTGTTGTTACAAAATATTTAATTTTTTATAGGTGTTTATGTTATGTCTCATATCTGTAAGTATTTATTTATCTACAGGCCTTGTTGAGTTGAAGCTCATTAAAAATAGTGGCATTATTGTTACATGCTAAGGTTTTATTGGAGTCAAAGCCTGTCTACGTGAATTCACACAAGCTAAATGTTCCCTGAGGATCTGCATTGACTGACTATATTAATCTAGCTTTGGATTTCTTCCTCTAAAGGAAATATGTTTTTCTGCTGACTATAGAAATAAGACGATAACAGGAGAGTAAAAAACATATGATGTTTTAACAGAAAGTCCCACTGCATGAATAATACAGTTTTTATCCCCAGTGGATGGATGGCAATACATACAGTGTTTTCCTCCTCGGGACTATTACATGGAGTGGAAATTAATGATGAATGTTCAGTAGTCATTTTTAAGGGCAATTCCTTTGAGAACATTTAAATTACTTCAATGGTCAAAATAAAGTAGTAATCATATCAAAATAATTATGCTCACTCTGATTAAAAATAATCTATAGTATTTATAGTGTTTTAGAGATACAAGATGTAAATCTTATCAGTGTGTTAATATTTAAAATGTTTCCATTTATAGCTTTTGTATACAAGTACATGTGGGCATCAATATTTAATAATTAAAGATCAACTGAACAGTTTAAATCAGCTAAATACATTTCTGGTGCATCAAAACCAAAGGTTTGCAAAGCCTTACAGTAATTTTCTTTAGAATGCAGTCTGAGTGGAAAAGCATGTGCCCTGCCTGCATTTAGCAGAGAAGGACCCTTGCTTTGTCAGCCTTCCAAATCATCACGGTGTTTGACAAGTCCTCCTGTGCTGCCCCTTAGATCTGCACCACAGGCTTTCTTTTGCTTTTTTTTTTTTTTTGGGGGGGGGGGGGTAGCATCATGGACATGCCTCATTTCTTAAAAATGCAGTGCAATGCAACATATAGATCTGAACAGCTTCATTGAATAACATTGCTTCCCAGTGACAGAACTACCAGGGTCACAACAGTCGATCGGGCCCTGGCATTCTGCCACTATCGGGGGGCCCCAGCAGGGTTGCTAGTTGCAGGGATCTGAGCTAAGAGCGTCTCTCTCATACAGCTCAGAGCTGGCATTGACAGTTCCCCCTCCCCCACACGGATGGGAGAGGAAAGAGCTGGTCTGCTCCTTCTTCTCTCTCCCCACCCCTTCTGTGTGCACAGAGGGAAGTGTGAAGCTAAGGAGCTGAATTTGATCAAGGAAGCATACTTCCCATGGTGCACACAGGAGGGGAGGGGCGGGGGGGGAGAAGGAGCAGATTGGCTCTTTCCTCTCCCATTCGTGCATGGCATTGATTGGCACTAATAGGCGGCATAGAATGAGCACTGATAGGCAGCCCTGATAGGCAGCATTGATGGGTACAAATAGGCTACATTGATGAGCACTGATAGGCGGCACTGATAGGCTGCACAGATGGGCACTGATAATGAGGGCACCGATTATCAGTGTAAACAATATATCTAAAGTCTTGCTGGTTAACAGCTCTCCTTTCTTCACACGGACACAACGTGGGAGGAAAGGGCTGCCAATAACTGGCAAGTCTGTTTACATGTGATCAGTTGATCACATGGTAAAGGCCTCTGTGATCTGTGTTCATTCAAAGGGCACAGCAGTAACTGGATGATTGCCCCAGGCCGCACATGGAAGGCAGGGATCATGGACGCCTTTCCAAAATTTGAAGTCCAGGGCCCAGATGGAAGGGGGGGGCATCATGGTTTTCTTGGGCCCTGAAGGTTCTAGTTACGCCTCTGTTGCTTCCTTTGACACATGCATTGTTTTGCTCTACAAGTCACGTATAGGGATGAGCTGAACACACCCCTGTTCGATTTGCACCAAAACATGCGAACAGGAAAAAATTGTTCGAACACGCAAACACCGTTAATGTCTATGGGACACGAACATGAATAATCAAAAGTGCTAATTTTAAAGGCTTATATGCAAGTTATTGTCATAAAAAGTGTTTGGGGACCTGGGTCCTGCCCCAGGGGACATGGATCAATGCAAAAAAAAGTTTTAAAAACGGCTGTTTTTTCAGGAGCAGTGATTTTAATAATGCTTAAAGTCAAACAATAAAAGTGTAATATCGCTTTAAATTTCGTAGCTGGGGGGTGTCTATAGTATGCCTGTAAAGGGGCACATGTTTCCCGTGTTTAGAACAGTCTGACAGCAAAATGACATTTCGAAGGAAAAAAAACATTTAAAACTACTCACGGCTATTGCATTGCCGGTCCGACAATACACATAGAAGTTCATTGATAAAACGGCATGGGAATTCCCCACAGGGGAACCCCGAACCAAAATTAAAAAAAAAATGACGTGGGGGTCCCCCTAAATTCCATACCAGGCCCTTCAGGTCTGGTATGGATATTAAGGGGAACCCCTGCCAAAATTTTTTTTAAAAATGACGTGGGGGTCCCCCTAAATTCCATTCAGGTCTGGTATGGATTTTAAGGGGAACCCCGCGCCAAAAAAAACCCAAAAACGGCGTGGGGTCCCCCCAAAAATCCATACCAGACCCTTATCTGAGCACGCAACCTGGCATGCCGCAGGAAAAGAGGGGAGGATGAGAGAGCGCCCCCCCTCCTGAACCGTACCAGGCCACATGCCCTCAACATTGGGAGGGTGCTTTGGGGTAGCCCTCCAAAACACCTTGTCCCCATGTTGATGAGGACAAGAGCCTCATCCCCACAACCCTGGCCGGTGGTTGTGGGGGTCTGCGGGCGGGGGGCTTATGGGAATCTGGAAGCCCCCTTTAACAAGGGGACCCCCAGATCCCGGCCCCCCCCCCCGTGTGAAATGGTAAGGGGGTACTTGTACCCCTACCATTTCACTAAAAAACTGTCAAAAATGTTAAAAATGACAAGAGACAGTTTTTGACAATTCCTTTATTTAAATGCTTCTTCTTTCTTCTTTCTTCCAGAGCCAGAAGAACCAGAAGAAGAAGAAGAAGATGAAGGGAGATAGAAGAAAGAAGAAGCATTTAAAAAAAGGAATTGTCAAAAACTGTCTCTTGTCTTTTTTAACATCTTTGACAGTTTTTTAGTGAAATGGTAGGGGTACTTTTGTACCCCCTTACCATTTCACACAGGGGGGGGCAGGATCTGGGGGTCCCCTTGTTAAAGGGGCTTCCAGATTCCGATAAGCCCCCTGCCTGCAGACCCCCACAACCACCAACCAGGGTTGTGGGGATGAGGCCCTTGTCCTCATCAACATGGGGACAAGGTGTTTTGGGGGGCTACCCCAAAGCACCCTCCCAATGTTGAGGGCATGTGGCCTGGTACGGTTCAGGAGGGGGGGCGCTCTCTCATCCCCCCTCTTTTCCTGCGCCCTGCCAGGTTGCGTGCTCGGATAAGGGTCTGGTATGGATTTTTGGGGGACTCCACACCGTTTTTTTTTTTTTTTGGCGCGGGGTTTCCCTTAAAATCCATACCAGACCTGAAGGGTCTGGTATGGAATTTAGGGGGACCCCCACGTCATTTTCTTTTTAAATTTTGGCAGGGGTTCCCCTTAATATCCATACCAGACCTGAAGGGCCTGGTATGGAATTTAGGGGGACCCCCACGTCATTTTTTTTTTAAATTTTGGTTCGGGGTTTCCCTATGGGGGATTCCCATGCCGTTTTTATCAATGAACTTCTATGTGTATTGTCGGACCGGCAATGCAATAGCCGCGAGTAGTTTTAAATGGCTTTTTTCCTTCGAAATGTCATTTTGCTGTCAGACTGTCCTAACACAGGAAACATGCGCCCCTTTACATGCATACTATAGACACCCCCCAGCTATGAAATTTAAAGGGATATTACACTTTTATTGTTTGACTTTAAGCATTATTAAAATCACTGCTCCTGAAAAAACGGCCGTTTTTAAAACTTTTTTTTGCATTGATCCATGTCCCGTGGGGCAGGACCCAGGTCCCCAAACACTTTTTATGACAATAACTTGCATATAAGCCTTTAAAATTAGCACTTTTGATTTCTCCCATAGACTTTTAAAGGGTGTTCCGCGGCATTCGAATTTGCCGCGAACGCCCCAAATTGTTCGCTGTTCGGCGAACTTGCGAACCGCCAATGTTCGAGTCGAACATGAGTTCAACTCGAACTTGAAGCTCATCCCTAGTCACGTATTACAATACAAAGATGTGAACGGGGCCTAATTGTATTACTATTTTACTTATATTGGTGTAATATAATTTCTAATGAGTGTGTATTTAAATACTTTTTAGGCTATTTTTTTTAATCAAAAAATCTTCTTTTCATGAAGGTTAGATTGTTTTTTGTGAGTGATTTTCTGCAATGAAGGATTTTGGCATGGTTGATTTGATTTATGATGCTGATCTTTTAAAAAGACATTATTTAATGAATGTTGTTCAACCCTTTATTGACATTTGGACATGGTTAATGCACTTTTCGTTCTTTAAAAAAAATACTGTGTTGATTAGCACTGTACTTTGTTTTAAGATCAATTATTATGGACATGTTATGCATGTGTTGAGCACCTACTCTCTTTTGCAATTCAAAATATTACAGGTTAGTGCAGGGTGTATTTTATTTATTGTATCTAGAGTGGGGGTATGTGCTACATGTTTCCTGGCATGTAGTACCCCATGCTTGTGATCCCAACAACTCTGTAATTAGCCTATTGGTGGTTTGGTATCACTCATATGGGGGTCAGTAGGGGTGCTGAATTTAATTGCAGCATCGATGCATCATGATTCAGCAGTCCACAATGTGGCATCGATGCTGCGACTGGCATAATTGATTGTTGGTGATGACATAATCCGCGTGCTGTGCCCTGCCTCTCTCCGAATGGAGCCGCGCCTCTCTGAACAGAGCCAAAAGCAGCCAAAAGGAGTCGGGGGCGTTAGTCATGCCCTCTTTGCCCGCCTCCCACTGACTTCTTACCCAGCCGCCCGGCATCGCTGTGTTGCAGGCTGCTGTGGGAGACCCGAGTCCCAGAGTACAGGAAGCGCCTCCCCCTCCTCTCTGTTTATATCTACACAGAAGGAGGAGGGAGTCCGAAGGACACACCACTGCCTATCCCGCGCTGTTCTGAGGTCTGTACAATTTATTGTAATGCAAATGGACATGTGCTGGGGGGTGCTATGGGAAGGGAGAGGGAGGGCTGCACTGAGGGGAGGGCTGCACTAAGGGGAGGGCGGGTCTACACTGGGGAGTCTGCACTGAGGGGGGTCTGCACTGAGGGGGGTCTGCACTGAAGGGAGGTCTATAATTAGTGAGGAGGTCTGTACTGAGGGGAGGTCTATAATTAGTGAGGGGGTCTGTACTTAGTGGGGGGTCTATACTGAGGGAGAGGGGTCTGTACTTAGTGGGAGGGGTCTGTAGTTAGTGGACGGGGGTCTGTACTAAGGGGGGACTATAGTTGGTGGAGGGGGGGTGACACCATTTTTTCCCACACCAGGTGACACCAACCCTAGTGACACCACTGCTAAGTAAGGACATTAACCTCGAAACGGATCTCTTTCTCTCTATTTAAAAATGGTTACGGATCTCTTTCTTTCTATTTAAAATTGGCTATATAATAACTGTCATTTACCCAAGGATATAATAGCAATGCCAAGTAGGTGCAGAATTGTCAGCTTCATATTCATCTAGCATTGTGTTTCTCTATCAGCAACATATGTTTCTCCAGTAGCAAATAACCCAATCTCTGACCATCTCTTGTTGTATGTCTGCAGTCTCTGACCATCTCCTGTATCATGTCTGCAATCTCTGACCATCTTTTGAATCATGTCTGCAGTTTCTGACCCTCTCCTGTATCATATCTGCATTCTCTGACTCTCTCTTGTATCATGCCTGCAGTCTCTGACCCTCTCTTGTATCATGTCTGCAGTCTCTGACCCTCTCCTGTAGTATGTCTGCAGTCTCTGACCCTCTCCTGTAGTATGCAAAAAAAACAGTATTAAATTTGCGCTTACTCAGTGGTGTAAGCAGCCAACACAACAAATAGAAAATTTGCTAAAAACAACAAGTATAACAAAGTGTAGCGCTACAAAAAATGAAATACAAATAATGCAGAAAACAATTGAAAAAATAAAAATCACTAGTGTCTATTTAGAAGTCCATCAAATGTAATAGTGAATCACAATCCATATATAAGTGAGGCCATTGTGCTCACCATGTGTGGAAAATGGAGATTGTCAAAATACCGCCACCAGAGTAGGTGGAGGCCTACCAGAAAGTTCAGACCCAAAATAGCATATGCTCAATGGGTCAAACCGGCTCGTATTGTCCACCAACAATAAAAGGAAAGTCTTGATGACCAGCAAAAAATTAGGTCTTAAGAACTTTTGCAGGAGTGTCGTATATTAGCATGTGAAGATACCATAACCAAAGTGAATGGAGGCTTACCGGAGGGTTTGAACCCAAAACGGCATACGCCGTATGGGTCAAACCGGCTTGTATTGCCCACCGGCAATAGAGGGGAGGCCTTGGCAACTCCTCATCTCCTCCTGGTTTCCAAGGCCTCCCCTCTATTGCCGGTGGGCAATACAAGCTGGTTTGACCCATATGGCATATGCCGTTTTGGGTTCAAACCCTCCGGTAAGCCTCCATTCACTTTGGTTACGTTATCTTCACATTCATATATATATATACGACACTCCTGTGAAGGTTCTCAAGACCTCATTTTTTGCTGGTCATCAAGACTTTCCTTTTATTGTTGGTGGACAATACGAGCCGGTTTGACCCATTGAGCATATGCTATTTTGGGTCTGAACTTTCTGGTAGGACTCCACCTACTCTGGTGGCGGTATTTTCACAATCTCCATTTTCCACACATGGTGATCACAATGGCCTCACTTATATATGGACTGTGATTCACTATTACATTTGATGGACTTCTAAATAGACACTAGTGATTTTTATTGTTTTAATTGTTTTCTTCATTATTTGTATTTCATTTTTTGTAGCGCTACACATTTTTAGTAGCTACTACCTCTCCTGTAGTATGTCTGCAGTCTCTGACCCTCTCCTGTGGTATGTCTGCAGTTTCTGACCATCTCCTGTAGTATTTTGGGGGGGAGCCTGGAGCTACTCTTTAAGTTGTCTGCTGTGTTTAGACTTTGCTACATGTAGAGAATGTTGTGTTTTTTTTAGAACAGATAAAATAAAAAAAATGGGGTTCTTCTGACTGCTTTAAATTTTTTTATGAAAACCATGGTCAGTAATCGTGATGCATCCCAGAATCAAAACGAATCGTTCACATGATAATCATAATTAGTATGTAAACAGTAAAAAAGGGAGGACGGACCATATTGGCCCCATAAAGAATGAGGAAGGACATCTGGTTACAAAGGATGGGGAGATGGCGAAGGTATTGAATTTATTATTCTCCTCAATCTTCACGAGTGAATCGGGGGGCTTCAGTAACCAAAACTGCAGTGTTTATCCTCATGACACAACACAGGAAGCACCTCCATGGTTAACAGAGGACAGAATTAAAATTAGACTTGAGAAACTTAACATTAATAAATCACCGGGACCAGATGGCTTGCATCCGAGGGTACTTAGGGAACTCAGTCAAGTGATTGCCAGACCGTTGTTCCTAATTTTTACAGACAGTCTACTGACTGGAATGGTACCAGCTGATAGGAGAAAAGCCAATGTAGCACCAATATTTAAAAAGGGCCCAAAATACATCCCTGGGAATTACAGACCAGTTAGCCTAACATCAATAGTATGTAAACTCTTGGAGGGGATGATAAGGGACTATATACAAGATTTTAGTAATAAGTACGGTATCATTAGCAGTAATCAGCATGGATTCATGAAGGATCGTTCTTGCCAAACCAATCTACTAACCTTCTATGAGGAGGTGAGTTGCCATCTAGATAAAGGAAGGCCCGTAGACGTGGTGTATCTGGATTTTGCAAAAGCATTTGACACAGTTCCCCATAAACGTTTACTGTACAAAATAAGGTCCGTTGGCATGGACCATAGGGTGAGTACATGGATTTATAAACTGGCTACAAGGGCGAGTTCAGAGGGTGGTGATAAATGGGGAGTACTCGGAATGGTCAGGGGTGGGTAGTGGGGTTCCCCAGGGTTCTGTGCTGGGACCAATCCTATTTAATTTGTTCATAAACGACCTGGAGGATGGGATAAACAGTTCAATCTCTGTATTTGCAGACGATACTAAGCTAAACAGGGCAATAACTTCTCTGCAGGATGTGTAAACCTTGTAAAAAGATCTGAACAAATTAATGGGGTGGGCAACTACATGGCAAATGAGGTTCAATGTAGAAAAATGTAAAATAATGCATTTGGGTGGCAAAAATATGAATGCAATCTATACACTGGGGGGAGAACCTCTGGGGGAATCTAGGATGGAAAAGGACCTGGGGGTCCTAGTAGATGATAGGCTCAGCAATGGCATGCAATGCCAAGCTGCTGCTAACAAAGCAAACAGAATATTGGCATGCATTAAAAAGGGGATCAACTCCAGAGATAAAACGATAATTCTCCCACTCTACAAGACTCTGGTCCGGCCGCACCTGGAGTATGCTGTCCAGTTCTGGGCACCAGTCCTCAGGAAGGATGTACTGGAAATGGAGCGAGTACAAAGAAGGGCAACAAAGCTAATAAAGGGTCTGGAGGATCTTCGTTATGAGGAAAGGTTGCGAGCACTGAACTTATTCCCTCTGGAGAAGAGACGCTTAAGAGGGGATATAATTTTGATATACAAATACCGTACTGGTGACCCTACAATAGAAATAAAACTTTTTCGCAGAAGAGAGTTTAACAAGACTCACGGCCACTCATTAAAATTAGAAGAAAAGAGGTTTAACCTTAAACTACGTAGAGGGTTCTTTACTGTAAAAGCAGCAAGGATGTGGAATTCCCTTCCACAGGCGGTGGTCTCAGCGGGGAGCATCGATAGCTTCAAGAAACTATTAGATAAGCACCTGAATGACCGCAACATACAGGGATATATAATGTAATACTGACACATAATCACACACATAGGTTGGACTTGATGGACTTGTGTCTTTTTTCAATCTCACCTACTATGTAACTATGTAACTATGAATTGTGGGACCAGTGAAGATGTGCACCTCTAGGGGTCAGACATAGTTCTGTAAGATGTATAGTAGATTGCTCATGATTTAGGTAACATCATGAGATGCACAAACAAGCAAAATGTTTTCCCAACAAACTTACCAGCTAGTGAATAATGAAAAGTGTATACTGCGCTGTGACCCCGCAATCCAGCAGCTGGCACGGCTGTAGACAAAGAGCTAAGTAGGTAGAAAATAAATAAGTGCAGCGCTATGATGGCTAATAGACCTGATGCTGCAACACACGAAGTAAAGATATACAAAGAGGAAGTCACTTATCCAAGCCTCAGTTTCAAAACGGGGCCTGTTTAGTTTGAGATGGCAGCCAGGCAACCATGCCTCGATTTCACAACGAGGCTTGGTTTACAGATCGAGTGTTTTGGTGCATGGCGCACTGTGGGATGCATTCCATTATGCCATTCGGAGGTGCTGGCTATCGCTATCATGCAATCCATTCGTATGTACAAATTGTTCCTTGATTTTGTGTTTTGTATTTAGACATGGAGACAGGAAGTGATGTCATTTGGGATCACTTTCTGTGTCAAACAAACTCTGGGGTCATTATCTCCATTTAAACGATGTTTTCCGGGGCGTCCACACCCCAGATGACGACTGTGCAGTCGAAACGCGTTGGGTGGACCTTCCGCTAACATCGCCTCATGCTTTTACATGCTGTATCAATTTCTTCCAAATGTGAGTGTTGAATTTATATTTTTAATAAACCACCTCCTTTTTAAACGGTATCACTCTATGTCAGCCCCCTTTTTCTATTACATGATACCCTTCCTGTGACAATAAGTTTTCATGCTCCCTGAGACTCCTGGAGCCTCCAGCTAACATCTCATGACCATCCAAGGCTGATCGACTGACGGAGTTCTAGGATCTGCTGTCCCCTATTGGGTGGTTTGAACCCAACAAGCCCTGTTGACTTGGGTGGTATATGCCCCGCCAAGTCAAGATTATCTGGTAAGCCTCCTCCCTCTTTCACGGTGGTGGTGTTTGCTTTCATTTTTTCACTCCAAGGTTCCCAGGAATGCCAGGAACTTCCCACATGTGTATTGGATCACAAACCTAATTGGACTGTATTTCATCATTTCGTTCAACTTGGACATTTGTGTGTAGTGCAGTCACTATATTAGCACATTGCTTAATATTCATTCACATCCATTATGTTAGAGTTTGTGTCATTTTGTCACATATATGTTTGAATCACATAAAACTTACCAGCTAGCCTGCAAATAAAACAAAGTGCCACTGTCTAACAGTTTACAATAAAAATAGAGGTTTTTAGTTGCACATATTTATAAACATATGTGAATACCGCAGTGCCTTATCAAGGCTCCTTTGTAAAGTGTGGTCCTAACTCATATTTGAGAGTCTCCAAGTTGGAGCATATATACAGTATTGGAGATGGATGGCCTCCTTACCTTAGCAGGCATATATCCTGCCCAGGATGACTCAGATCTCCCCTCCTCCTCCATCTACTGTCCAAGCCAGGGAGCGCTGGATGGCTGAGCCGGATGCTGGATGGTAAGCCATCCCTGGAGTCTGACGACTGCTGGGTTGGTCGGTCAGTCTTCCCCTGCTTCTTCTCCCAGCCGTGCATCTCCTCCTTCTTCCCCCTTGGCCAATAAGTTCACTTCTCCTTTCGGCCAACCGGGAAATGAGTTTCATGACCAGCTTCTTGATTGGCTGAGAGGAGAATCAGTGTGAGAATAGCAAATATTCAGTCGCTATTCTTACACAACTAGGTGGGCTCGGAGTGCAGTGCTCTGCGCCCCGAGCCCACCCTTTTTTGAAGCCTATTAGAGCCTCTGACTCTAATCATGTACTTGAAAAAAACACCCCCCATTGGAATGCATGCGCCCAGTGCCCTGCATGTGACTCAGGGGGTCGCACGCACAGATGCTGGGGTAGCCCCGTGTGGCCCTAATGGACAGGCCTCCACTGCTTGTAGGGGGTACCTCCCTGACTGCTGTACAGTGTTACAGACCTGGCAGACAGGCCTTTCGAGAAGGCAGTCTGCCCTTAGGCCCCCAGAATTTGCCCAACATGCAGCTTGGTTCCTGCTGCAGGGGTGCAGCCTTTACTGCAGCCTACTTATCCTTGAACAAACAAGTTATTTTCCCTAACTAAAATGCTTGTGTTAGGACCCAGATGTGAACCATCAACCACTGCTGTGTCTTGCAGTATCTCTTCTTGCTGAGCCACCAGAGATGCTGGACACCACCCTGTCTGATCCTTTGGATAACCCTGTCTTGTACCTTATTTTGGGTGAACCTTAAACTCCTTTCTCCTCCCATTGTTTTTTTATTTAAGCCATACCTTTGCGCTTCCTATTTGCCAGATCATGGTCACTCCTGCTGGCGTTTGTATCTTCACTACTACTCGCTACCAACCTTTGGCTTGTTCCTCGACTATGCTTCAGCTTGATCCCAATCTGCAATCACTTATTACTGACCTTTGGCTCGTTCCTCGACTACACTTCTGCTTGATCCCAATCTGCAACCACTTGTTACTGACCTTTGGTGTGTTTACTGACTAGGCTTCTGTTTGATCCCTACCTGCTACATATGCTATTGGACTGTGGCTTGCACACCTCCAGGTGGGGTGATTCTGAGGACCACGACCTGGTACTAATATGCAGCAAAACCCATCTCCACCATCAGGTGCTCTGGAGAATACCAGTTAGTGCATAGACCCCACACCTTGGGTGAGCATACATCAGTCCCAAGGGTGACCTGCTTGTATACCTATCCTGCTGGTTGGTGGAAGCCTCTCTACTGTCTTCCAGCCTGACCCCTGGCCATGACAGCTTGTCTGTCCTTACCAGATGAGTGCTTCTTGCCAGCTGTATGAATAATATATGTGGCAGCACAGTGGTGGCCTTTAATGCCCCATACACATGGTCGGACTTTGTTCGGACATTCCGACAACAAAATCCATGGGTTTTTTCCGACAGATGTTGGGTCAAACTTGTCTTGCATACACACGGTCACACAAAGTTGTCGGAAAATCCGATCGTTCTAAACGCGGTGATGTAAAACAGGTACGTCAGGACTATAAACGGGGCAGTGGCCAATAGCTTTCATCTCTTTATTTATTCTGAGCATGCGTGGCACTTTGTCTGTCGGATTTGTGTACACACGATCGGAATTTCTGACAACGGATTTTGTTGTCAGAAAATTTTATATCCTGCTCTCAAACTTTGTGTGTCGGAAAATCCAATGGAAAATGTGTAATGGAGCCTACACACGGTCGGAATTTCCGACAACAAGGTCCTATCACACATTTTCTGTCGGAAAATCCGACCGTGTGTAAGGGGCATAACACTGAACTGTGTCTGGCAGGTCATCAGGTTTTTTCTTTTCTGTTAGAAATTCTGTATATAGCCCTACAGAACAGTATACAGTCCACATGGGCTTTGCTGCTTAATTGCAGACAGGAAACAGGAACTTCCTTGTAGAAAAAAGACAGAGTTCTATCATAGATGCAGCTACAAATTATTAAACACTGCCATCTACTGGTTGAAGAATATATCTCTACTGAATACTTATAGTGATAGTTGTTGCACAAAAATACAGGAACAATTTATTTCAACATTTTCAGTGACTTGTGGGCTATCATGGACGTCGTGATTGACAATGGATTTACAAGGGGCTTTTTTGGGATGTTTATTTATTTTCCTTTATTTCCTTTTTTTTAATGAAGGACTTATCAAATGTTTGGGTGTCTTTATTTGTAGGTAACATCTTTTTTTGTGAATGAGTAGGGGACCTACCCCTTACTATATATTTTCTGAAAACAAAGTCCCTGGAGAATAAAATGGTGAGTGTTGCAATTTTTTATGTCACACAATGTTTGTGCAGTGGTTTATCAAAAAAAAAAAATTTCAGGAAAAAATACAGGTAGAAAAACATGCAGGTAGAAAATCAAACAGTCATGATCCTGGTAAAACCACCTCAATATGTATGGCAATATTGAGGTGGTTAAAAGGGGCTTCCATATGCCAAAAAAACCCACCACCTACAAATCCCCACAGCTACTGGCCATAGTTGTGGGAGGATGTCCTTGTCCTTATCAACATTTGGACAAGGAGCTTTGCCAGGCGGGGTCCTCCTAGCAGACCACTTCCCCACGTGGCCCCATATGGTTCAGAAAGGGGGGTAGCGCTCCCCCCCCTTTTCTGACCAGCCACTCTGTATGCTCAGATTAAGGGTCTGTAATTATTTTTTTGGGGAGACCCCACACATTTTTGTTTCTTTTGCATGGAGATCCCCCCTAAAATATATACCAGATTCAAACAGTCTGGTATGTATTTTGGGGGAACTCTACACATTTATTTATTTTTAATTTTTTCTGTGATGAACTGCAATACAAGTGACATTTACAAATTGAATAAAAAACAGTATTCAGACTCCTCCACTGGTCTGTTCTGTTTTCTTTAAAAAAAAAATGTTGACAATTTAAACTCTTATTCTAATTAATTTCTGTACATCAGAGATGTACACCCCTAAGGTATGGTATTTAAAGGATTTTGGCATTTTTAATGTTTGACTTTTTAATGTTTGACTGAAATCACTACTTGTGGTCAAATGCAATTTTTGAAAAAAAAATTTTTTTGCATTGATACATGTTGGCTAAGAAAGTGTGCTATTTATTGACACCCCCTTGCCTATTAGCCCAGAAAATAGGCATTTGTAATTTGACAGATTAATCTCCCATTGATTTCAGTGAGTTCAGAACCCAGGGCAAGTCGGCTCATCTGACACATGGCATTGTGCCAACACAATGCACACCAACAGGCACGTGTTATACAGAGCACAACATGTACCTGATGGTGTGAATGGACCCTAGCTTTGCATCGGCTTTCAGTGCAAAAGATGTAACCATTCATCACAATTCTGATTACAGCCTAGCTTGAGTCCCATACAAACATTACACACAAAAAGCCATTTGTTCTTTTCAATGCATTGCCAGACTAGGTTTTCACATATTCAGATATGAAAACATAAGTTAGACATACACAAAATCTCACAGTTTTTTCTGACGGGCCTATAAGGCTCAGGAATTATCTACAGTACAACACATTCCTTTAAGTCTGTAGCTTTAACTCTCTTGAGGCCATATGTCATATGTCACTCTAAGAATCCAAGAACATGCTGCATTCATTAATACATGAAATGATACTACTGAATGAAATTTCTAGACTAGAGTCTACTGATACCTACCTAGTAGACATGATCTATTCTCTTTGTCCCTGCTGCTGCTGACTCAATGACCACTCCTCTTGTCCCGTGCCACTCAGGGGTGTATTTAAAAAAAATGTATAGTGGATTGTCCATCAACGCTGAATGTAAATTCATTTTTTGCAATTAGGGCAAAACCAAATGTTTCCTGTCTATATTCTCTGCAATTCGAATGTATGAATGCAAAAAATATGGCCCTTAGATGGCGCTGAGGAGCATACTTATTTCCTATGATACTCAGTGCCATCTAGTGGCTATAGTGCTGTATTTTTTGCATTCACACATTCAAATTGTAGAGAATATAGCAAGAGCACATTTAATTTTAGCCCCAGAAGATATTTTCATGCAGTTTTAATAGACAAATAGCCATGCAATATTTTTTTCTACATACACCTATAAGAGTACCGTTGGGCTAATATAAATACACCCAGTGGCCAGCTGCAGAACCCATGGGGACTTCTCCTAGGTTGAGAATTCCTGTTTTAGCAGAATGGTTGCAAATTGAGCATTCGCTCCCCCTAGTGGCTAATCTACAAATTATTATATTTTAAGCTGAACGTGGGTGACAAAAAATTTCATCTAAAAAAATACCTTAAAGTGATATTAAAGCCTTGTTTTTTTTTTCTAAAAATCACGAATGTGTTATAATCACCTGCTCTGTGTAATGATTTTACACAGAGCAGCTTCGACCCTCCTCTTCTCGGGTCCCATGCCTGCTCTCCTGTCCCCTCCCTCCTGCCAGGTGCTTCACAGCAAGCAGCTTACTCTGGGGGCACCCAAGCCATCACGCTCCCAATCCATGGCTCTGTGTGTTCATCCACACATGGAGCCGCAGCTTGTATGGAGCCACAGCCCTCCATCACCTCATTGGCTCCCACTGATGCCAAAAGCCAATCAGGAGTGTGAGTCCCCGGAGAGGCAAGGCCCTTGTGGACATCCCTGGATCGAGAGGGGGCTTAGGTAAGTATTAGGGGTGGCTGCTGCGCACTTGCATTAAGGTAAAACACCTTGTGCCTTTACAACCACTTTAATATTCACAAAAGATTTGAATCTACTTTGTGTGCATCAAATGCCTTTCACAAACCAAGTTATTACCTTGTAAAAGTAGTGGTAACATACTCATTCAGTTGCAGATACAAGACCAGTTACCCTGCACAAGGAGAGAGAACAACAGTGACCCAGTTTTGGGCTGCATTCACATCTGAGCAGAGCCACTTTCAGGCATTTTTATTAAAGAGGTTTATGAGCACTTTTAGAAGTATATTACAAATGTTTTACAGCTTCAGGTGTTTTAGTTTAGCCAATAGAAAGCACTAGGGGGAGGAGAGGCAGAGGAGGTTAGGGGCGGAGAGCTGCTGTTTAACCACTTCAGCCCCGGAAGGATTTACCCCCTTAATGACCAGGCGATTTTTTGCGATACGGCACTGCGTAACTTTAACTGACAATTGCGTCAGAGTAATGTCGGTGATCAGAGATTTTTAGCGGGACTGCAAAATTGCGGTGGACAGATCAGACACTTAGCTGACATTTTTGACACTTTTTTGGGAACCTGTGACATTATTACAGTGATCAGTGGTAAAAATATGCACTGACATTGCACTAATGACACTGGCAGGGAAGGGGTAACATCTGGGGCGATCAAGGGGTTAAATGTGTTCCCTCAGTGTGTTTCTAATTGTGTGGGGGGATGGGCTGCCTGGGACAACACACAGATTTGTCTTCCTGCATAGCAGGAAAACAAGATCTCAGTGTCATCCACTGTCAGAAGGGAGATCTGCCTTGTTTACCATAGCAGATCCCTGTTCTGTCTCTGCGGGGAATGAGTCTGCCAGACCCACTGATTGGCTCCCCCACTGGCCAATGGGTGTGCACCGCCCACAGAACCTCGTGCACGAACCGACGTACACCTGTGGCGATTCGTGCAGCCGAGCCAACTTGCCGCAGTATAACTGCAGCAGCTGGTCGGCAAGTGGTTAACCACTTAAGGACCGGGCCTCTTTTTTAGATGTGTTGTTTACAAGTTAAAAACAGTTTTTTTTTTTTATAGAAAATTACTTAGCACCCCCAAACATTATACATTTTTTTCTAACACCCTAGAGAATAAAATGGCGGTCCTTGCAATAATTTCTGTCACACCGTATTTGCACAGCGGTCTTACAAGTGCACTTTTTTTTTTTAAAAATACACTTTTTTGAATTGAAAAATAAGACAGCAGTAAAGTTAGCCCAATTTTTTTTTTTTTTTATATTGTGAAAGATAATGTTAAGGCGAGTAAATTGATACCCAACATGTCACGCTTCAAAATTGCACCCGCTCGTGGAATGGCGACAAACTCTTACCCTTAAAAATCTGCATAGGCGAGATTTAAAAAATTCTACGTATGCATTCACTTCTGCACGCGAGCTCGGCGGGACGGGGCACGTTTAAAAATTTTTTTTTCTTATTTACTTTCCTTTTTTAAAAATTTTTTACACTGTTTAAAAAAAAATAAAAATATGTAAGATCTTAAATATGAGATCTGGGGTCAAAAAGACCTCAGATCTCATATTTACACTAAAATGCAATTAAAAAAAAAATTGTCATTTAAAAAAATTTAAAAAAAAAAAGATCCTTTAAGAGCTATGGGCGGAAGTGACGTTTTGACGTCGCTTCCACCCTGCAGTGTCATGGTGACGGGTGGGGGCCATCTTCCCCTCACTCATCTCCATGCACAGCCACGTGATGGATCCGATTGCCCCTGCCGCTGCCCCCTGCGCTCCGGTAAGTGGAGGGCACAGAATCGCGGCAGGAGGGGGGACCCCTCTCCCACCACCGATAAAAGTGATCTTGCGGCGAATCTGCTGCACAGACCACTTTTATCTTGTACCGGACCACCGGCTGAACACGGGGATACCAGGGTTAGAGTATGGCAGCTAGCTGCTGCCATAATAATGATATCCGTCCTTAAAGTAAGGACGTACATCGATGTGCGGCGGTCTGGAAGTGGTTAAGCAGAAAACGCATGACAAAACGTTTATAAAATGCGTGTTTTGCACATTTTTAGGTGTTCCCATTTGAAGTCTGTGGGGCCAAATCTGCCTCTAATCTGCCAAAAAGAAGCTTATGTACTTTTTTGAGTGGCAGGTGTTTTGCTTCTGGCCCTGTTCAAACCTGAGTGATTTTCTGCTTGAACCTTGTAGCTCTAGGACGCTGAACAAGGCAAATCCCATTCATTTCAATGGCCCCCGTTCACATCTGAGCGTTCTGTCACCTGAAGCAAAACAATAGGACACATTGCCTTGTCTATGTGTTGGGACTGTGTTGGGTAACGCTACCCAAGGCATAAGGTGTGAATGTTGTTGCAAGTTAGGCTCACCTTGCAGTTATGCTGTGAATTTTCTGAAAGAGAGATCTGAAATGTATTCCAGCACATTGCTGCAAAGCTTTTCCTTTTTTGTGAAATTGGACTATCATCACTATTTAGAAAAATCAACAGCTGCCTTTTACTGCAATATACTAGTGATCCACTACATCACAATTTAGTAAATGAGTACCTTTGACTGCTTGCACCGTTTTGGAATTTCTTGACTTTAGCAAATTGCTTTTCAGCAGAGGTAAAAGAAAAAGCAATTGTATTTTTGTGTAATTCATTTTTTACAGGAGCCACAAAAACAGTGTCACAGCTCCACTCAGTGGTTGTACTTTGTTATTACACAACTAATCCTAAATTTAGTGTCTATATTTTTCATGTAGCAAACATATCATTGTGAGAAAAATTAATAATAGTTGCTGGCTTGGAATTTTCTGGCTTTCACTGTGCATGCACTGATCCCATGCTTGCAAAATTCACCATATTTAAAATGTGGTGAGTGTACTGTAGACAAATGATAAAACCATTTAATTTACAGTACAGGTATCTCTCAGCTAATCAGTCAATGTCTGTCTCCTTGGTCAGTTTTACTTTCTGTTCAGGTATCTGTGGGCCATATTATGGGTGCTATGTGCTGCATATTGGGTGATGCAGACAGAAGTTCAGGCTCTCTGGCTAATAATTCAGACAGGAAAAGTATTGCTTAGCTTAGTCACACCAGTAAGACTGTGGTTGATAATACAGCACCAGTGAGAGTTATGCTGCATACACACGATTGGATTTTCCGACGGAAAATGTTAGATGTGAGCTTGTTGGCATAAAATCCGACCATGTGTACGCTCCATCAGACATTTGTCGGACTTTCCGCCAACAAATGTTGGCTAGCATGCTCTCAAATTTTCCGCCAACAAATATGTGTTGTTGGATTTTCCGATCATGTGTACACAAGTCCGTCAGACAAAAGTCCAAAGTACAAACATGCATGCTCAGAATCAAGGACTAGCCGGCAGCGCTCGGTCTTGTAAAACTAGCGTTCGTAATGGAGATATCACATTGGCTCGTCATATGTCTTGTACGTCACTAGGTTCGTAATTGTTGGCCAACATTTGTGTGACCGAGTGTAAGCAAGACAAGTTGGAGTCAACACCCTTCGAACAAAAATCCATGGTTTTGTTGTCGGAAAGTCTGATCGTGTGTACGAGGCATAACTGTAGCTTTGTAGCTTGGTGGAATGAGCTACAGTATATGGGGACCAAATATTCTTTATGAGCTCTGTGGAGAGGACAGCCATGTGGGACTAAGGCTGGTCATACATTATACAATTTTCTTGTACAATTTTCCTTTAGATTTACCAAAACCATGTCACATGAGGTCAGACCTAAACACTTTCAATTTGTATGTAATCAGGCAGGTCCTTGCACTACACAGTGAAAGGTAAATCTAAAGGAAATTGAACAAGAAAATTGTATAATGTATGGGCAGCTTACATTTAGGTAGCAGTCAGTGTCATCTGCCAGCCTATTGTCAGATGTAGATCAATGGCCAAACCCCAGCCAAAACTTTTTTTTCAATAGAATTGGGGTTAGGTAAAACCTTAAAACAGAACTTAAGTAAAAAAAAAAAAATAGCAAGGAAAAGAATGAACGAGCCATTAAACTTTAGAATAAAATAGCAGCTTAATTACTAAATTACTAATTATTAAATGACTTAATTATTTAAATACAGAGCTCTCCCCCATTTAACTTCTATTCTGCCACTAGATGTCCTCAGTCTAGCATCATTTACAACATTCCTCTGGGCCAAGGTGGTGTTGGACTTGGCCCAGCCCATGACTTAATATTAAAAGAGAAGCAGCTCAGTGATAAACTCATCTCACTCTCTGTCACTCTGTGGGCAGGGGGCTTCTTGGAATCTGGAAACCCTTTAAAAAAAAAAAAGGGGGCTCGCAGATACTACCCCCCCCCCATGTGAAAGCCTAAGGGGTACCCCTACTCATTCACAAAAATAGGAATTAGCAAATATCTTACACTTTCTGACAAGTCCTTTAATAAAAGTAAAAAAAAGCCCCACAAAGTAAATCGATTATCAATACTTTCTCCACTGGTACAGATCTACAGTATGTTACTCACAATGATCGACACCTCCCAATCCACCGATCCACTGAAAGGAAAATTGAGAAGCAGTAATTTTATTAAGAAGTCCAGAAGTGAATCCAGATGGATTTGTGAGCTAGATACCATAGCTCCAGTTGGATTAAAGTGGTTATAAATCTTAGACATGAAATATGAACAAAGTACATCCTTCTAAACTATGTACTTGGCTATCCTCAAAGCACTGAGTGTGATTTCTCTCTGCTGCCTCATTCCTCTGTTATCAGCATGAGGCACTTCTGGCAGGCTTTCCCAACACCAAGAGATAAAAAAGTGATGGGGAGAGAGCTACAACACACAGCCTGTGACTAATAGCCACACAGCTATGCATGTTCTACAAGTACTCTGTGAAAGGGGTGTTTCCCTTCCCTCCGGTCAGGGCTCAGAGTTCCCCTAATTGAGATCTCCATTGTGAGAATTCAGATCCCTGCCCCTACTGCTAGAGCTGAGAAAAAATCCTTTGATCTGTGTGTTCTTAGAATAATCTACAGAAGAAACGGCTGCAGATAAACAGGTACAACTTGCTGTATATAGGGGATGCGTTTCATGTTTTTGTGCATCATCTGAGGCTAGTTATTTCACTGGGTATATGTAAGGGTTTTTAAAAATAATCAATATTGAGCTTTTTGCGTTTGACTAGCTGTAGAAAACATTGGGGTTATTTCATGCTATTTGTATTTTTTTTTTAATTATTGAATGTGTACTAATTTAGTTTTTAAATAGTTCAATTAAATTGTTTATTTAATGGTATTTTTTTGTTCAAACACACCAATCTGGGATGAGCAGACTAGTTTAGTGCTGAGTTTAGCCTATTTGGGTGAGTAGAAGTTAAAGCAGCTAAGAGGAGAGTACTTATAAAGAGGCTATTCCTTGCCTATGACTATCCTTGAGAAAGATTGGCGCCTACTGATTGAAACGCGTTGGATTGAGGTAATGGGTGATGTCACCTTAGGTGGGGAGTCTATGATGGCTTTTGACAGCTCAACATACCACTGGAGCATTTACCGATGTAACTTTGGCTGGAGACTGAGCTTTCTCCTCCTCTTGCTCTATCAGTCCACCTCTTTAGTGATCTAGGGACACAGATGCTCTGCTGGTAATATGAAGTTATGATACTGAGCGCAAGAGATGTTTTATGCAGACAGTCATATTTATGATCTGAGTTTAAGAATAATAATACAATGTATGTTAACTTTAACTCACCGGTAAAAGGGAGTTTTTATGCTTTATATTTTAAATATTTCAAATAGTGGGTAATACTGCACTGTCCCAAAACAAACATAAATATAAATAGTGACCCTGCAGCAGCAACTTTCCTGTGAGACACACACAGCACAAATCAAATAGTCCAAAATAAAGTTGCTCTATATATTGAAAAGAAAAAGCAAAGCAGACACACTGCAGAAAAAGAGTCCACAACGTGAAAAGGAATGAATAAATCCCACAGTGCACTAATCAATCACCCAGATGGTGTGTGATTTCCAGAAAAAGCCTCCACCTCATAGAATGGCCGCTTACCAGCTCCTTATGACCTCCTAGTACGGAAGGTCTTTCCTACATGTGGCTATTAAACCCAGCCAAGGTCTTTATTCATCCAGGAGGATCAAGCTGAAGAGCACCCGCCACTAAAAGAAGAACCTGATCACATAAGGACCCCAAAAAAGATGAGGCTTCCATAATGTAAAATCCTTGACATTTTTATTAATGTAAAGAAGGTTGCACTTACAAAAAGATATATTAAAACACGCAAAGATAAGTCGGCTGGCTCGATACAATGGCCCGTCCTTCTGGGACCTGTGCCAACGCGGTGATGTCAGCACGTCACTCCTACCTACGCGTTTCATCACAAAATGGCCTCATGACGACGCCAACTTGTGACGAAATGCGTAGGGGGAGCGATGTTTAGCTTCCCTTACTCAGTCCCCACTCACCTTCTCCTCCTCATTCTCAACCCCCCTCATTCCCCCACCAACCTCCCCTATCCCCCACTCATCCTACTTTGCATGGTATTGTCCTAAAAAGGGTCTGGGGACCCAGGTCCTGCCCCAGGGGACATGTATCAATGCAAAAAAACTTTTAAAAACGGCAGTTTTTTCGGGAGCAGTGATTTTAATGATGCTTAAAGTAAAAAAAAAAGTGAAATATTCCTTTAAATATCGTACCTGGGGGGTGTCTATATTATGCCTACAAAGTGGCGCGTGTTTCCCGTGCTTAGAACAGTCCCTGCACAAAATGTCATTTTTAATGGAAAAAAGTCATTAAAAACTGCTTGCGGGTTTAATGTAATGTCGGGTCCTGGCAATATGGATGAAAATCAGTGAGACAAACGGCATGGGTACCCCCCAGTCCAGTTTCTGTGTTTACAAGTGATATCTCTGCACTCTGTGTGTAACTCCCTGAACTCTGCACTCTGTATGTAATGCAATCCTGGTATTTAATACCCCTTTAAGGCCCTCCTACTGTTCAAACCACTATTTGATGTGATTTGGATGGTGTGTGGGAGGAGGGGTTTTGGGGGGTCGTGGTTGACTTCCAGCACCTATTGTTTGAGAAAAAAAGCCCTGCCCCTGCCACCTTTTTTCTGTTGGTGTCAGAAATACTTGTTAGAAGGAGACAGAAATTACACTTAGTGCTCTGGATTGAGACAAGTACACACTATGGAGGGATATGCTTTGTTCATATTTCATGTCTGAGATGTATAACCACTTTAAATATTTTTGTGTATATACTGTACTTTGTTGGACTTGTCACCTGTTTCTAGGATCCAATAAACACTGCACTCTCTGGAAAAGAACCAAGGTTGCCTGAAAATTGCTTGAAGAGGTTTTGTTCTACAAATATTCCCTTTCCCAAGGTTTATCAAAGGTTGATTATCCTGGATAAGTGGACTGAAAATTATTTTAAATACTCCTCCAATTATACTTATTATGTTATGCTACAATAGACATTAACATATTTGGTCATCAACCTCACAAACATTCCAGACAGCATTACCTGCAGTGGAAACACAAACAGAAAGACATATTGCAATTAAAATATACTGTATACCATGAAGCCACTGGTCATCATATCAATTAATCAAATATGATTCTCAATAGCAATAATATTACAAAAATTGTAGAAAAAAAAAGGACACAGGCCAGGGGACAAACCCATATCAAAAGACAATAATATACGTGATCAAAATTATTTATATCTAATGAATATATAAATATTTGTAGGAAACAAGTACAATTTATGGTTTCATTTAATCCTGGTGGAATGCTTGAGTTACTGTAAGTGTATAAATCATCTACATCATAGTAGAATTGCATCCTGGTTGCCCCCCCCCCTTGGGTTTATTTGAACACAGGTTACCCGATGGCAAGTCCAAAATATGATCACTCATCCTAACCTAAATAGTCTTTTTGTTTTTCCTATGTAAAAACTGTTGTACTTTCAGTTCAAAAGACAAATGACTGAAAGTTTTGCCATTTGCAAAATGTGAGTAAAATAATATTTTGCATTTAGAAGTAAAATCTCATATCCAACATTCACATAGTTACACGTGATACAATTGTTGCATTTAATTGTACCCTTTCTCTTACAGCACATCTTTGTATTACCTCTTTCAAAATGGCTATGCACTACCCTTATAGAGTCTGCTCACCTAAATGTTGTTTGTGGTAATGGAGAAATAGACGTTGCAATCTATTCATTGGATTGCAGTCAATACCAATGGTGAGTTGGTATTCTTCTGACACAAGAATTTTGTTATAAATCTAACCAAAGGCTTGTCATGTTTGACCTTTGTGTCCTAGAGCAGGGGTCTCCAAACTATGGCCCTCCAGTTGTTTAGGAACTACAATTCCCATCATACCTAGTCATGTCTGTGAATGTCAGAATTTTACAATGCCTCATGGGACATGTAGTTCCGCAACAGCTGGAGGGCCGTAGTTTGGAGATTCCTGTCCTAGAATAATGCTCTTTTCAAAATCATATCTTTGTAACCTTGTCTCTTTACTCTGTACTGTAATGTGTTTGCTTCTCTTTGAAAATCTGTACTCAAGGTACAATTATGCAAACTGAGATATTCATCATATGGAATATTGTGAACTAGGGTGGCTAGAATGACATTCCCAACTTTAAGCTTGGAGAAAAGAGTTGTATTAATTGTTCCATTCATCTCCTTCTTGGTAAGGATAGCCAGGGAGGGAATTGAAAATTCAATATTGACAGTGGATTTTAAATTCAAATCAATATGATTTAATATCTGTACAAATGAAAGGAGTTCCTCTGTCAAGCCTGTCAAAAAAAGAGGATATCATCAATGTACCTTTTCCCCTAAGACTATATTTTGCTTATTTGGAAATCGTCAAACCATTTGATTTGCCAGTGTGTGTGGAATTAATCAATATAAGGATTTTACATTCAAACTTATTGAAATTGTATTGTCTGGCAACACAACAGCCAGTAGGATACATACAGTGCCTTGAAAAAGTATTCACACCCCTTGAAATTTTCCACATTTTGTCACATTACAACCAAAAACGTAAATGTATTTTATTGGTATTTTATGTGATAGACCAACACAAAGTGGCACATAATTGTGAAGTGGAAGGTAAATAGATGATAAATGGGTTTCAAAATAGTTTACAAATAAATATGTAAAAAGTGTGGTGTGCATTTTTATTCAGTCCCCAGTCCCCAGTCAATATTCTGTAATATTCTGTCAATATTCTGTAGAACAACCTTTTGCTGCAATTACAGCTAGAAGTCTTTTTGGGGATGTCTCTACCAGAGAGTGACTTTTTTGCCCACTCTTCTTTGCCAAATAGCTCAAGCTCTGTCAGACTGGATGGAGAGCTTCTGTGAAGAGCAATTTTCAAGTCTTGCCACAGATTCTCAATTGGATTTAGGTCTGGACTTTACATGGGCCATTCTAACACATGAATTTGCTTTGATCTAAACCATTCCATTGTAGCTCTGGTTGTATGTTTAGGGTCGTTGGCCTGCTGGAAGGTGAACCTCTGCCCCAGTTGCAAGTCTTTTGCAGACTCTAACAGGTTTTCTTCTAAGATTGCCCTGTACTTGGCTCCATCCATCTTCCCATTAACTCTGGCCAACTTCCCTGTCCCTGCTGAAGAAAAGCATCCCCACAACATGACGCTGCCACCACCATGTTTCACGGTGGGGATGGTGTGTTCAGGGTGATGTGCAGTGTTAGTTTTACGCCACACATAGCGTTTTGCTTTTAGGCCAAAAAGTTCAATTTTGGTCTCATCTGACCAGAGCACCTTCTTCCACATGTTTGCTGTGTCCCCCACAAGGCTTCTCGCAAACTGCAAATAGGACTTCTTATGGCTTTCTTCTTGGAATTCTTCCATAAAGCCAGATTTGTGGAGTGCACAACTAATAGTTGTCCTGGGGAAAGATTCTCCCACCTGAGCTGTGGTCCTCTGCAGCTCCTCCAGAGGTACCATGGGCCTCTTGGCTGCTTCTCTGATTTGTGCTCTCCTTGCCCGGCCTGTCAGTTTAGGTGGACGACCATGTCTTGGTAGGTTTGCAGTTGTGCCATACTCTTTCCATTTTCAGGTGATGGATTGAACAGTGCTCCATGAGATGTTCAAAGCTTGGGATATTTTTTTTTTATAACCTAACCCTGCTTTAAACTTCTCCACAACTTTATCCTTGACCTGTCAGATGTGTTCCTTTGCATTCATGATGTTGTTTGCTCACTGAGGGCTTCACAGAATAGCTGTATTAATACTGAGATTAAATGGCACACAGGTGTATTTTCTAATTAGGTGACTTCTGAAGGCAATTGGTTCCACTATATTTTAGTTAAAGGTATCAGAGTGAAGAGGGCTGAATACAAACGCATAACACATTTTTCAGATATTTATTTGTAAAAAAGTTGAAAAACATTTATCATTTTCCTTCCACTCCTCAATTATGTGCCACTTTGTGTTGGTCTATCACATAAATCCCTATAAAGTACTTTAACATTTTTGGTTGTAACATGACAAAATGTGGAAAATGTCAAGGGGTATAAATACTTTTTCATTTCACTGTAGCAGATATCCTTACATAAGAAGGTAACATTTCTGCATAATTGTGCAAAAAGAGATCTACAGTATGTAAATAGTTATGTTTTCAGTAGGGGAACAGGTGTCTGACACTATCAGCTTTCCTGGAGGATCAGCTACATTTTTTGTGTACCTTTTAGGATTGCATAGAATGTAGGAGAGGTCAGAGATTTGGTCTGTGTAAATTTACTTTTTGCTGTGGTATGCCCAAACCTGTGGGTCTGGATCAGAATAGAAGTGAGACAGGGATGAATTATTCCATAGGGAGGGAGGAAGGACTGGAGAGGAGTCCAGTCAAAGCCCCAAGGTCCAAGCTTTGAGTGTGATATGCATGGACAGCATGAGAGGATATAGGACCCCTGTCATCTGAAATAGGAGCAGTTTAAGCTCTTCCAGAGAATGGAGAGTCGCCGCCTCCAATATAGTAGCAGAGTTGTTAATATCAGGGCATGGCCACCAGCGAGCCATGATCAGCTGTGAAGCCCAAAAATATTTGTGGAGTTCTTGCATGGCCAAGCCCTCTTGGAGGAGGGTCTGGTTAGCATGGTAAATTTGTAGCGTGAAGAGGAGGAGATCATATTGGTGAGTATGGCAAAAAAGGTTTTGGGAATCCACTGTGGGGAGTTGCAGAAAAGGTAAATACGTTTTGGTAAGACTTTCATTTTAAGCATATTTATACGGCCCAGGAGAGAGAGCGGCAGGTTGTGCCCTGCCTTCAGTTTGAGCTTAAAGTCATGGAAAACTGGCATTAGATTCAAAGACACAGTGTAATGGGAAACATGCCTAGACACAATTACACAAAAATATATAAACTTTTCAACCCATCTGAGCTGAAGGTTGGACAGGGCTTGGGCGATAGCATGCGGGTCTATTGGGAAAAGGAGGGACTTATGCCACTTCACTCTGAGTCCAGTTACTCTGGCAAAGCATGTTAAGACCTTAAGTACATAAGTATACAATACAGGGCAGCCGTAGTACAGTTGCGGATACAGTGCAGGCAGTGTAAACAGTATCTAATACAGTGTGGACAGTTTCTATTACACTTCTGGTGATGTACACAGTACACAATACAGTTCAGCTGTATTACAGTTGCTAATACAGTGCAGGGAGTGTACACAGTATCTAATACAGTGTGGACAGTTTCGACCACACTTCTGGTGATGTACACAGTACACAATACAGGGCAGCCATAGTACAGTTGCTAATACAGTGCAGGCAGTGTACACAGTATCTAATACAGCGTGGACAGTTTCTACTACACTTCTGGTGAGATACACAGTACACAATACAAGGCAGCCATAGTACAGTTGCTAATACAGTGCAGGTGGTGTACACAGTATCTAATACAGTGTGGACAGTTTCTACTACACTTCTGGTGATGTACACAGTACACAATACAGTGCAGCCATACTACAGTTGCTATACAGTACAGGGAGTGTACACAGTATCTAATACAGTGTATATAGTTTCTACTACACTTCTGGTGGTGTACACAGTACACAATACAGTGCAGCCATAGTACAGTTGCTAATACAGTGCAGGCAGTGTACACAGTATCTAATACAGTCTGTACAGTTTCTACTACACTTCTGGTGGTGTACACAGTACACAATACAGTGCAGGCGGTGTACACAGTATCTAATACATTGTAGTGTGGTGTTGCAAAAGAAAATTTACGTCATGTCCGGAAGGCCACCAAGGAGTGGCAGACGCACACAGGCCAATAAAAGAGGGCAAGCAGCCTCTGTGTCTACAGTCAACATTGCTGGTCATGGACATGGTGCATCTTCTGCAGGTGGCCGTGGGGCACGCTTGTCCTTTTTTTCTCCTGCTGACCATGTTATTGAGCCAGAACATGCAGAAGAGTTGGTGAACTGGATAACAAAGCCGTCCTCATCCTCCTCATCCTCTGTTACCCAGGCTCAGAGTAGTTTGCCTTCCAACGCAGCTGCCAAAGCTGCCTATTCCACTGGCTGCTTGTCCACAGTCACTCCTTCCATAGCCCCACCATGCACGGAGGAGTCTCCAGAGTTATTTGACCACGGTGTTGGGTACATGCTGCTGGAGGATGAGCAGTGATTTGAAGGCTCCGATGTTGGTTCCCAGGTTGAGGAAGGGAGTAACGTGAGCCTAGAGAGAGGGGGTGCCCAAGAAGGACAAGAAACTGGCAGTCATGTTCCCCCAGTTGCAGCATACTGCCAAGTTTGCTCCAGTGATGAGGAGGAAGGGTATGATAAGTTCACTAACTGTACTTGGGTGCCTGAGAGAAGAGAGGAGAAGGAGGCACAACTCCAATGAGCCAGAATGTCCTCTAGGGGAAAGCTTAAGGGCAGCTATCCTATTGCATCACACCTCAGAGCTCCGCAGGTGCAGGGTGCTGCTGACTTCCCGATGACTATTAAAAGTTCCGTGGTGTGGGCCTTTTTCGACACGTGTGCAGCAGATCACACCGTTGCTGTTTGCAACCTATGTCTGAAACGGATCAAGTGTGGCCAGAACAGCAGCTGCTTGGGCACCACATGCTTGACCAGACATATGACGACCTGCCATGCAATCCATTGGCAACAGCACTTGAAAGACCCACATCAAAGAAAAAGGTGGACTTCTCTGTCGTGTACCTGGGTGTATTCGAACCGGGATGTTCCTGGTCCCACAGCTGCAGTCTTACTTGTTGTGCCACAAAAGAGCTCTGGAGTTATGGCTATGTTCTCTCAGTTTGATGCATTACCTTGGACTCACTAGCCCCACCTGCTGCCAGCTGTGGACAATCTACAATCAAAGCAGCCCATAAATAGCAGCACTTCCTATCTTTCAGTGCCTGTTTGTGTGGACTAGCTCCCTGGGTGTTGTGACTGCTTTGTGACTCTGAATACCTTATATGAACTTCTGCCTGAATTCCTGACTACTCTCTAGCCTGCTGATTTTATACTTCACCGCCAGCTCGTGTATGACCTTTGCCTGCTTGACCACTCTCTGGATTTCGATTGTGTACCGCTTTGCCTGATCTGTTGCCAACCTGATCTGCCTGACTAAGTTTTCTCCTGAATCATCAGCACACAAGCTCCACTTCGGACACTACCTATCACAGGTACCTTACATTACAAATGGGGCACAATGGCAGTGGACCCTGCTGAGATTGTTAAGGTGATTTCACGTCAGGGACAATTGATTGGAGCTCATGAACAGCATCTTTCTTCTCTGGATGCCAAGTTAGATGAACTTTGTACTATGTTTAAATCTTGCTTGCCTTGTACTTCTGCAATGGTCCAGACTCCTGCTCCAATCCAACCAACCTCTTCTGTACCACCCAAACTTCCCCTGCCTGAAAAATTTGGTGGTGATACTGAGGACTGCAGAGGCTTTTTAAATGTTTGCCATTTGCATTTCCACAACAACCCTGGGACTTTTAACACTTTGTCTGCAAAAGTGACTTTTGTAATCTCCTTGTTAAAGGAGATTACATTGCATTCCAGGTAGGGTCTCTCCCTACCTGGAACGCAATGATCCTGTGTTGCAAGACACTGACAAATTTCTGCCTTTTCTCCAGACTGTATTTGGCAAGCCAGATAGAGCTTCTGCAGCTGAGTACTCGCTTTTAGACATACAAGGTACCAGGTCTGTGGCACAATTTGCTATTGAGTTCCGTACCCCAGCTGCTGAGACTAATTGGGACTCAAGGGAATTACATGCAGCCTTCCAAAAAGGTCTTACAGATCGCATCAAGGACGAATTAGTCTATAAGGATTCCCCAGAAGACCTTGAGAAATTCATAGAGCTGTGTGTTCATCTGGATGTCCGGTATCATGAAAGGTGCCAAGAGAGACATAGAACTCACAAAATTCCTAGGCCAGTTTTCCATTTGGCCACTAACTTCCATGCACCACCTCAGCCAGAACCTGAAATCTCAGTTAAACCCCAGGCACCTGTGGAACCCATGGAAGTAAGCCATCTCCACCTAACTGAGTTTGAGAAACAAAGGAGGTGTGCATTGGGCCTATGCCTGTACTGTGGACTTAAAGGACATTTGTTATCTGTCTGCCCTTCCCGTCTAGTAAAAGGCAGGGTCTAACCAGTGTTGGAGGAGCTGGGTTAGACCTTACAGGTATATCCTCCAAGACCAAGATTACCGTTCCTGCAATTATCCATTTACCCTCTAAGTTTGTCTCCTGTGAGGCATTTGTGGATTCTGGAGCCGCTAGCATATTCTTGGACTACACTTTTGTTAAAGAAAATAACATCTAATTTGTTCCAAAGTCTAGACCCCTGATCATCACCACCCTGAATGGACAACCCTTGGGAGATGGCATTGTAAAATTTGAGACTGCGACAATCACCCTTCAGGTAAGCATACTTCACAAAGAGGAAGTTGTTTTGTCTCTTATTAATTCTCCACTTCTGCCCGTTATCCTTGGTTACCCATGGTTACAACAACATAACCCTTCTTTTGGGAAAATGGAGAACTAACCTCTTGAGGGTTGTTCTGTCATCTAAACTGTTTGTCTTAACCCAAAAGACTTTCTGGTTGTCTGTTGGCTTCTGTGGCCATCCCACCTACCTTGCCTCGTGAATACCATGAGTTTGCAGACATATTTTGCAAGCAAAAGGCAGAGGTTTTACCTCCACATCATTCTTTTTTTTTTTCAATTATTTTTTATTAAAGGTTTTTCAAAGTACAAAACATAGTACAAGTTTTTCTTAAAGTACATAGCATGAGAACACACATTAAGATACAAAGTATTCAAAGTGTACATTCTTGAGAATGGTTGATTCTTACACTCCTGTTACATTCTTAACCGTAATATACTGGTATATTTGTTCTTTCAGGTAGAATAGTGCGTTTCCATGAGACAATAATATGAAAAAATAGAGGAAGGGGGAAAAGGCAGAGGAGGAAAGGTAAGGTAGGGAGCTGGGGGGGGGGGGGGGGTAGTAGGGTGATGGAGAAATATTTACATTTCATCATTAACTATTCTAGTTTAGATGAGGCATAGAAAGGAGTAGTATTCCTATTGAAGCAATATTTCAAAAACTCGTAGCAATACATTTGGAAACAATGGTATACCCCTGGCACACCAATCTCTTTATTCTTTCCTAAACCAGTCTGACCATATTTTCCAATGTTTATCAAAGGAAGGTCTCTGTTCAGTTCTAGCTGCTAATAATGATTCGTAAATATAATTAGTTTGTGTTATTGCAAAAACTTCTGATATATTGGGTACTATATTTGATTTCCAATTTTTGGTAATTAGTGATCTGGCAGCCAGGAGTATATGTGTGATCACTGTTCGGAAACAAGGAGGGAAGCTTTCGATACCTAAGTTTAACAGTGCCAGTCCAGGATTTGGTGGTCTTAAAATTCCTGTGATGCGTGATATACATTTAAATACATTTTTCCAAAAGCTAATGAGATGCTTACACGACCAAAACACATGTAAAATATTTCCCACTTCTCCGCATGTTCTCCAACATAATGGTGAGTTGGAGGGGGAGAATTTAGCCTGTAGGGTGTGAGGTACCATCTTTGAGCTATTTTTAGGGAAAGTTCCCAATGATTTACACATCGAGTTGCCCTATATGTAGTTTTAAATGCAATTTTCCATTGATCATCTGTGAAAGATTCTCCCAGTTCTAGTTCCCATTTATTGAAAGGTGGGAGTTTGTTAAAGGAGGTCTTATTCTGGAGGAAATTATAGAAAAAAGATATTCCTTTGGATGTGATAGGGGTTTTTGTGTAGAATTGCCACACCAAGTCTTGAATAAGTATATGGGGTGATTTCACAGACTTTAAGAAGTGAGTAAGTTGGACATATTTAAAGTGATCAACTAGAGGTAATGAATATTCCTCCACTAGTGCACTAAAAGTTTTAAGTGTGTTATCAACATATAGGTCAGTTATCAGAGATATGCCTTTAGTGGGCCAATTTGAAAAATTGGAATGTGGAATGGCATAATTTAGAATAATGTATTGGTTTGGTCCGAATGATGAAAACACCCACTCTAAAGACACCTCATCCCAAAAAACATTAAGTCAAAAAAAGCAGGGAGATAGGGGATGGGGGGATTTTTGCGGTGTCTAGCATAAATTTATACACATGACTTATTGTAAGTAAAAAATATAAATTTTATTAACATATTCGTTTTAAAAGAAAAAAACAAAAATGCAAACTTTTGAGTTAGCAATAAAACATTATATACATTTGGTGGTCATCGTCTTATAAAGGTGGATTATAAATCGCAGCAAGAGATATTGCACATTAGCCCGACGTGTTTCGCTATTTTAGCTTCCTCAGGGGATGTGCAAGAGATTTATTAAATTGAGACCACTAAATAAACAGAAAAGAACAAAGTTATAACAACAATTTAAGGATCACTGTAAAAATTCTGCACATACAGAGTATCAATGTTGGTTATGAACCCAGTTGCCTCTAAATGTCAGAAACTTGCCCCATGCAATGGTTGCACCTTTAAACTGCCTGGCTGGTCCCCTAACTTGATCCCAGATACATCGAATCCGAGGGGGTCAATATGGCAAGGTCATAGAGGGCCAATAGGGAAACACTAAGGAATATTAGGGTTGCCATGAGATAAATCTTAAATTGAATATGTTTAAAAATAAGGTTTATGAGGGGAAGTAGATGGGGATGGGAAGTGGGGGACTGGGGGGAAAAAAGGGGAGGCGGATAGAGGGAGAAAGGGGAAAAAGAGAAAAAAAAAGGGGAGAAAAAGGAAAGGGGGGAAGGGGGGGAGAGAAGTGGAAGGGAGATAAAGAGGAATAGAAAAGTTAGTTGGAAAGGATGGTGGGAGAGGGGGGGAGGGGAATGTGTGTATCTCATTATAATAATATATAGTTTTATACTCACACTGGGATCTATATTGAATCAATTGTTTAAGTATCCATAGGAGACACTGGCGATTGAAGAATTTTAGTCAGATCTTATGTAGATTTAGCTGCAAAGGCAGACTGGAAAATAATAGTGATGGTAAGGGATTTATCTTTGAAGTTTCTATTTATTTTAAAAGAAACAGAAGAGTGACAGATTTTTTGAAATGAAGTAGAAGTGCGGGCAGTTGTCTGGGTTATTTGGGTTGTTCATTCACTTCAAATCAAATGGCTTCAACAGTTTCCCTGTGATAAGCAGGTGGAAGCATTGGGAAATTCAGCCAGCTGACCAAAATAGCTGACTGCACAGTTGACAGAGAGATAAGTAAGTGTGATAGAGAGCATTACAGGTGACAGGGGGCACAGCTCACCGCATATGAGTGCTCTAGCATAAGACAACTAATTGTCTAGTGGCAGGCTTGGCAATACCTGACACCCAGGGATTGGTGTAAACACCACACATAGTAGATGATGGTGTGAGCTGGAAGTTCCCAAGTGAGAACAAATTCATGCAAAGTTCCATACTAGTTTACAATAAGAATAGGGAAGGAGAAGATGTGTCCACAAATGTATCGTCTTACCTTGCAACTCGCTGGTCACAACACCAGTGTTGCCCTCCGGCTCAGGCTGATCTGACAGCCTGACACGCCGGTATATATCGGCCCTCCAACGAGCCGGCGTGTGACGTCTCGAGGCAGACGCAATGACGCCTGTGTGCATGCACCTGGGCAGCTATCAGTCTCTAAACTACATTTCCCATGGAGCCCCGGGGAGAGGGATGGGCTCCCGCACGCCCAATGCCTGGGGACTCGCACACAGCTCTCTAAATCAGTCCCGAGATGCCACGGCGTGCAGTGATGTTCCCGAGGGGAGTAAAAAAAAAACAAATGGCAAGGCCATTGTGGGATTTCTTTTGAAAACTACCCGGTGGTGCCAGGCGTGGGAATGGGCCTGCTGAAAGATGGAAGGTGCAGGCCCTGGGCGTCCATATGGCCTGCCAGAACAGACTCCCAGGGGCAAGACGCATGAGGGCATGGGCCAAGGACTATGTGACAAGGCTCATTTTAAATAAAGGGCTAGAAATATGCATGCGGATGTAGGGATATGACCACATAAGACCCCTGTAAATAAAGTGTCAAATAAGCAACTGAGTCCATTTACATAAATGTTATATCCTTAATGAGAATCACATTCAATTATGAAAGAGTATGTCAATATTGTCATAGCATTAAATGTTTACATTTGAATATAGATCAAATTGTAAATACAATCTCTTAAGAAAAAATGCATATACATAAAACAATCTACTTACTGTAAAAACAGTCACATTCTGGAAAAAATATATACTGGTATTGTTATTAATATTATTTATGTGTTAGCCATGGGGGAAGGAAAAAAAAGGCAAATGGGGAAAGGAGGGGGGGGGAACAAGGGGAGAGGGAGCATCTATCTAACACTGGAAAGAGGGACTGTCAGACATATGGTCCTTTCGTTATTGGGGGATGGTGGAATAGACAGCAGGCCTAGAATGAAAGCAGAACTAGGGTGCATGACAACACTATCCAGTGGGGGAGAAGAGAGAAAGATCAGTCATGGACAAGGAAGTTTACAGGAAGGATTTAAAGCTCAGGTTTTCATTGAAGCCAGGGAAGCAGGTGGCCTTCAGATTGTAAATCCACCGAGCCTCTAGTTGTAGCAGCATGCGGTCGACACTTCCCCCCTTAGAGCATCCGGGGAATGTGTTCAAGCGCAAAAAATTCAATAAACTGCGGATTAAAGTCGTGATACGTGCCAATGTGTCGGCTAATGGCTGTGTCCATTTTCTTTTTCTTTATGGGTTTGATATGATCTCGTATGCGTTGGAAAAATTTTCTTTTGGTCTTGCCTCTTGGTCTTTTTTATCACTGTTTTTGAAATGGGGCAATACCATTCGCGATTCTGAGCTTCTCAAAACTCTCAGTTCAAAGGCCTCCAATTTAACCACAGAACAGAATAATTAAGCCCTCTGAAAAGGGGGGAAATTTAGTTGTTATGAGCGTTCCTCAATATGTGAATATGTGTCAGAATGTTTTAAAGAATTGCGATTGGTATCGCCCCATTTCAAAAACAGTGATAAAAAATTTTGACACACAATATCGCACAATTATTTTACGAGCCTACCGTCAAGGAGTCATAGACCAAAACACGTTAAATTTCCTAAATGTGAAGGATCCGAGGATCCCCACATTTTATGCACTACCAAAGGTGCACAAATCATTAACTGAACCCCCGGGACGTCCAATAATTTCTGGATGCTCAAGCCTTACTGAAAATGCCAGTTCCCTGGTAGATAGCTACCTTCAACCCCATGTAACAGCACTTTCATCATACATTAAGGACACCATTGACCTCTTAAGAACAATTGAGGACTTGTCACTTCCCTCAGACACCTGGCTAGTAGCTTTGGATGTTGAAAGTTTGTATAATGCCATTCCACACAATGCAGGCCTCAAAGTAATTGAACAACATCTAAATGAGAGAGGCCCAACGTTTGCCAAATACAATGCGTTCATTCTGGATCTATTGGACTATATCTTGAAACACAATGTGTTTGTCTTTAATTCTTCCCACTTCCTCCAGGTACAGGGGGTCGCAATGGGGACCAAATGTGCCCCCTCTTATGCGAACCTGTACCTGGGGGGGTGGGAGAAGGATGTCCTCAACAGAGACGATCTCAATCATCTTCATAATAAAATTCTAGCTTGGTATAGTTTCATAGATGATGTCCTTATTTTTTGGGTTGGAACCCGCACTGAACTAAATGAATTTTTGAGAATTATTTCCATCAATAACTTTAATCTTAAATTTACGATGAATTGTAGCTAAAACAGTATTGAGTTTCTTGATCTAGTTATTTCTATCAATGCAAATGGAAAACTAGATTCATCTCTATATAGAAAGCCGTCAGCAGGGAACACTATCCTTCATGCCCAAAGCTTGCATCCCATCTCCTTAATCAGAAGTATCCCATACAGTCAATATTTAAGGCTTAAGCGTAACCGTAGTCAGGAATCTGAGTTCAAAACTGCAGCTAGGGACCTATACAACAGACTAAAGATCAGAGGGTATAGCCATACCTGTCTCAAAAAAGCTTTTAATAGAGCCAATGAACAAAAAAGAAATTCACTAATATTCACGAACAAACAAGTGAAGGAACCAGACAAAGTACGGGTTATTACCCAATACTCATGCCAACACGAACAATTCAGATGTATTTTAAAGAAGTTTTGGCCTCTCCTGGTTGCAGACCCTATTGTGAGCAAATACATAAACAATGCGCCTGAAATAACTTTTAGGCAAGCCCCCTCTTTGAGGGATCAATTGGTTCGCAGCCATTTCAAAATCACACAACCATCTATGTAATTCACGAACTGCGGTATGTTTCCTTGTGGTACGTGCGATATGTGCGACTATGTTGCTGCAAAAACCAAATTTAAATTGCCCAATGGAAGGTGGCACTCCATTTGTTTCAGAGTTACATGTCAAACATCAGGCATTGTATATTTTGCTTAATGCCGATGTGGTGGCTTTTACATAGGCAAGACCAAAAGACAATTTTTCCAACGCATACGAGATCATATCAAACCCATAAAGAAAAAGAAAATGGACACAGCCATTAGCCGACACATTGGCACGTATCACGACTTTAACCTGCAGTTTATTGAATTTTTTGTGCTTGAACACATTCCCCCGGATGCTCGAGGGGGAAGTGTCAACCGCATGCTGCTACAACTAGAGGCTCGGTGGATTTACAATCTGATGGCCACCTGCTTCCCTGGCTTCAATGAAAACCTGAGCTTTAAATCCTTCCTGTAAACTTCCTTGTCCATGACTGATCTTTCTCTCATCTCCCCCACTGGATAGTGTTGTCATGCACCCTAGTTCTGCTTTCATTCTAGGCCTGCTGTCTATTCCACCATCCCTCAATAACGAAAGGACCATATGTCTGACAGTCCCTCTTCCCAGTGTTAGATAGATGCTCCCTCTCCCCTTGTTTCCCCCCCTCCTTTCCCCATTTGCCCTTTTTTTCCTTCCCCCATGGCTAACACATAAATAATATTAATAACAATACCAGTATATATTTTTTCCAGAATGTGACTGTTTTTACAGTAAGTAGATTGTTTTATGTATATGCATTTTTTCTTAAGAGATTGTATTTACAATTTGCGTTTTGATCTATATTCAAATGTAAACATTTAATGCTATGACAATATTGACATACTCTTTCATAATTGAATGTGATTCTCATTAAGGATATAACATTTATGTAAATGGACTCAGTTGCTTATTTGACACTTTATTTACAGGGGTCTTATGTGGTCATATCCCTACATCCGCATGCATATTTCTAGCCCTTTATTTAAAATGAGCCTTGTCACATAGCCCTTGGCCCATGCCCTCATGCGTCTTTCCCCTGGGAGTCTGTTCTGGCAGGCCATACGGACACCCAGGGCCTGCACCTTCCATCTTTCAGCAGGCCCATTCCCACGCCTGGCACCACCGGGTAGTTTTCAAAAGAAATCCCACAATGGCCTTGCCATTTGTTTTTTTTTACTCCCCTTGGGAACATCACTGCACGTTGTGGCATCTCGGGGACTGATTTAGAGAGCTGTGTGCACGTCCCCAGGCATTGGGCATGCGGGAGCCCTCCCCTCTCCCCGGGGCTCCATGGGAAATGTAGTTTAGAGGCTGTTAGCTGCCCGGGCGCATGCGCACAGGCGTCATTGCGTCCGCCTCGAGCCGGCGACGTCACACGCCGGCTCGTTGGAGGGCCGATATATACCGGCGCGTCAGGCTGTCGGATCAGCCTGAGCCGGAGGGCAACACTGGTGTTGTGACCAGCGAGCTGCAAGGTAAGACGATACATTCGTGGACACATCTTCTCCTTCCCTATTCTTATTGTAAACTAGTATGGAACTTTGCATGAATTTGTTCTCACTTGGGAACTTCCAGCTCACACCATCATCTACTATGTGTGGTGTTTACACCAATCCCTGGGTGTCAGGTATTGCCAAGCCTGCCACTAGACAATTAGTTGTCTTATGCTAGAGCACTCATATGCGGTGAGCTGTGCCCCCTGTCACCTGTAATGCTCTCTATCACACTTACTTATCTCTCTGTCAACTGTGCAGTCAGCTATTTTGGTCAGCTGGCTGAATTTCCCAATGCTTCCACCTGTTTATCACAGGGAAACTGTTGAAGCCATTTGATTTGAAGTGAATGAACAACCCAAATAACCCAGACAACTGCCCACACTTCTACTTCATTTAAATAAATCTGTCACTCTTCTGTTTCTTTTAAAATAAATAGAAACTTCAAAGATAAATCCCTTACCATCACTATTATTTTCCAGTCTGCCTTTGCAGCTAAATCTACATAAGATCTGACTAAAATTCTTCAATCGCCAGTGTCTCCTATGGATACTTAAACAATTGAATCAATATAGAACCCAGTGTGAGTATAAAACTATATATTATTATAATGAGATACACACATTCCCCTCCCCCCCTCTCCCACCATCCTTTCCAACTAACTTTTCTATTCCTCTTTATCTCCCTTACACTTCCCCCCCCCCCTTCCCCCCTCCCCCCTCCCTTCCCCCCTTTCCTTTTTCTCCCCTTTTTTTTTTTTTTCCATTTTTCCCCTTTCTCCCTCTATCCGCCTCCCCTTTTTTACCCCCCCCCCCCGGTCCCCCACTTCCCATCCCCATCTACTTCCCCTCATAAACCTTATTTTTAAACATATTCAATTTAAGATTTATCTCATGGCAACCCTAATATTCCTTAGTGTTTCCCTATTGGCCCTCTATGACCTTGCCATATTGACCCCCTCGGATTTGATGTATCTGGGATCAAGTTAGGGGACCGGCCAGGCAGTTTAAAGGTGCAACCATTGCATGGGGCAAGTTTCTGACATTTAGAGGCAACTGGGTTCATAACCAACATTGATACTCTGTATGTGCAGAATTTTTACAGTGATCCTTAAATTGTTATTATAACTTTGTTCTTTTCTGTTTATTTAGTGGTCTCAATTTAATAAATCTCTTGCACATCCCCTGAGGAAGCTAAAATAGCGAAACATGTCGGGCTAATGTGCAATATCTCTTGCTGCGATTTATAATCCACCTTTATAAGACGATGACCACCAAATGTATATAATGTTTTATTGCTAACTCAAAAGTTTGCATTTTTGGTTTTTTATTTTAAAACGAATATGTTAATAAAATTTATATTTTTTACTTACAATAAATTTATGCTAGACACTGCAAAAATCCCCCCATCCCCTATCTCCCTGTTTTTTTTTACTTAATAATTTAGAATAGTTATTAGAATTGGTAAATCTGTATAGTTGGGGGAGAATGTAGTTGATTTATGAAGTTCTCTCCATGCTGATAAGGAGGCCTGAACGGTTAGTGGTAATGATCTTAGGGGGTACGGTTTCCATATATCAAGTAATAAGAGCATTCGGAGAGCTCGGGTTGGGCTAATGGCTTGTTCTATGTTGCTCCAGAGAATATCTGGAGATGGTGAAATCCAATGTTTTAGTTGGGTAAGCAAGGATACTCGGTGGTAGTCTTTGATATCAATTAGGCCCATCCCGCCAACCAGCCTGTAATCCCAGGTATGGAATACTAGATGAGTTCCATGTATACGGGAAATTTTTCTGTAGGTCAGACTTAAGAGAGGAGGGGAGGGCGTGGCTTGGCAATGGCGCTGTGAGGCTGCTTTACCCGGGAGCTCCGTGCACCGTTCGGGTAGGGAACCAGATTTAGAGCACGTACCTTGAAGTTTTTTACATGTCCATGACAGACAGACCACCAGGATCACCCGCAGCGAACAGAAACATGGACATTACCGCTTATTTCCTGCGGAATACAGCCACTCCGTCGCAGGCCCCGGATCCCAAGATGGCGCCGCCACGTACCAATACCGCTGGTGCAGCATCGCTTAAGAAGGCTGGTAAGGGGCTCCCTAACAACTCTCAAGGGACTGTGTCTCTCCCAAACAGACCGGACTCTCCGATCGTATCCCCTGAAATCCTGGGGGCAGATGGTTGCTCGTTTTCACAGACTGCTAATACCCAGGAACAACCATTCCCAGAATGCTGGAAAGAGATAATCGCCCTCCTCCCCACTAAAAAGGACATTACTGAATCTGCAGCCTCAATAGTGAATACCCTATCTAAAGAAAACCATGACCTCAAGCAAAGGATAGATACTGTGGACTCTAGGCTCACTGAGGTGGAAACATCTGCTTCCTTGTTAGAATCCAGAATGACAGCTATGGAAAAGGCACAAACAGAATATAAAAGGCGCCTGATCCTGATGCAACTTTCAGTAAATGACTGTGAAAATCGCAGCCGGAGAAACAATATCAGAGTGTGTGGCCTGCCGGAAGCCACTTCGGGAGGAGATCTCAGGGCTACGATTGTGGCCATATTTAACCACCTACTAGACAAGCCCCCGACGGTGGAATTGGAATTAGACCGCGTACACCGTGTTCAGGGTCCTAGAGGAGGAGATGATTCTGCACCGAGAGATGTCCTAGCGAGAGTCCATTACTACATGATCAAGGAGGAAATACTAAGAAGGGCATGGACTCAGGGCCCAGTGGACTTTGATGGCGCATCGGTGCAACTATTTCCTGACCTATCACGGCTAACCCTGTGGATGAGAGGACAGTTGTGACCACTTTTAGAAGCGATCAGAACAGCAGGAGCCACCTACCGATGGGGCCATCCATTCCACTTGATCGTGCTGAGAGTTAACAATTCTTTTGTGTTTCGATGGCCGGACCAACTTCCGGAGCTGTTTATGTTCCTGGAAATTCCAGGGTTTTCTGCACCTAACTGGCTGGACTTCCCGAAAACATTTACCAACTCGAGACCCACATCACCAAGACCCCAAAGAGCCAGCAGAAGACAGTGGCGTTCAAGATCCAGAGTAGCTCCAAGAGACAACCCTAACTCCCCGGAGTCTTGATCGGGCTCAACAGTAAAGAGTAGCATTGGCTGAGTGATGGTGGGGACTCTTAGGGGTCCTAGAGATCTAGATCGAACTGTTATCCTTTTTGTGCTCACATTAGGTCCGCACAGTTCTGTGAGTGGTTCACAAAGTTATTGGGGGTTTTACTGAAAGCGTATTGAGGTAATACCCTACCCCTCGGTGGAGGGATGGGGTGCCCTTAGAGTTAATGCCTGAAACTGAGCAGAACAGGTGTAATCCCACCGCACCTCTCCCTTGTTGTTTTACAGTTTTTTAGAAGGAATTTTTGTTATCCTTCACTATGTTTTCTTTTTCCAGATACGAGGAGGGGGTGCTGGGGTGACCCTTATCCAAAAGGCAAAGGGGCACATTTAGTATATCACCCTAATGTTTAAGACAAGTTGTGTATTTGTGATACCTATGTTTTAATATGAGCGTTAAGAGTGATTATCAGCACGATTACGAGTAATTATATCGTAAGTGAAACCACGTCCTCAGTTTGAGGGTTTTGCATTTAAAACTTAAGTTGTTAATGGATCTAATTTTAGATGTATTTCGAGGTAATAGTCTGGTGTCTTACACAATGCCGGTTCTCTCCGGACGACACGTCTCCCTCTGTGTCACGGAGTCTAGTCTTCCACCCCCACCAATAGGAAGCGCATACCTGCGCGAGGCTTAATATAGCAACAGTTGGATAACTTATATCCTTTCTGGTATCTTCTTTCATCTTTTTCAACTCCGCTCTCACTCTTTTCTCCGCTTACTGTCTTCTCCTTTGCTTCTTGCCTTCCTTTCTCCCCCCCTTCCTCCCCCCTCTTCCCTGCCCTCTTTTCTTTATCCACTCCCGACTTACCCTACCATATCCCAATTTACACTGGTGCGCGACATGGCCCCCTCGGGAGTAGCCTCGTCTTTACGTCCCCGTGGGGAGATAAAATTTACCTCCTTAAATGCTCGGGGCCTGGCTACGCCGGAAAAATGCACCAGGCTGCTTTCTGATCTTAAAAAATCACACACCCAGGTGGCGTTAATACAGGAGACACATTTTAAACATTCGGCAGTTCCCAGACTATGTAATAGGGACTTCCCTACTGTCTACCATGCTCCCTCCCCTCTGCCAAAGTCCAAAGGTGTCAACATACTGATAGCCAAATCGCTGCCATGGACTCTATTAGAGGAGACAGCAGACCCACTGGGCTGATACTTGCTCGTAAAAGGCAAAATCAGAAATACCACAGTGACCCTGGTTAATGTGTACTCCCTAATTCTGACCACCTGTCCTTCATGAGGTCCCTCATTCCCTTAATTTTGGATTTTCGGGAGGGTCTCTTTCTGATGGGTGGGGACTTTAATTTTGCACAAGAACCGCTACTAGATGTCTCGAGAGGGGCGTCGCATCTATCTTTCTCCTACCTGAAAAAACTTAGGGCAGAACTGGTCAACCTGCAGTTAGTAGACCCGTGGAGGATCATGCACCCAGAAGATAGGGATTATACCTTCTACTCTTCAGTACACCGTACATACTCCAGGATAGATTTCTTTCAGATCCAGCATAAAGACCTCCTGTTTGTCACCTCCTCTCAGATTGACTATATCTCCTTCTCCGACCATGCACCCACCCATGTGACCCTATGCTGGGATACGGAACTCAAGTCCCCCCCAACCTGGAAATTAAACGAATCGCTGTTACAAATCCCAGAGGTACGCAATGAGATAAGTAAAGCACTTACCAATTATTTTTCAGAAAACATAGATCCGTCGCTGTCTCCAATGATGGTTTGGGAGGCACATAAATGTGTGATAAGGGGGGAATTGATTAGGATTGGGGCTGCAAGGAAAAGGGAAAAAACCAAACAGATTGATCTCTTGATCTCCAAGGTGCGGTCTCTCGAGCTGCTACATAAGAAGTCACTGGCCGAAATGCATCTCAAGGTCTTACTAAAGGCCAGAGGAGAACTGAAAGACCTTTTGTACCAAAAAACGATACAAAGTCTGGCCTGGGCGAGAAGGACCTTGTTTGAATTCTAGAATAAGCCAGGTACAATGCTTGCCAGATCATTACGTGGCCCGAGACAGTGCACCTATATACCCTCAATAGTGACTTCACAGGGGACCAAAGTACATTCCTCCAAAGACATAGCAAACAAATTCGCTGTCTATTATCAACAATTGTATAACCTACGCAGGGGACCTATGCAGAGTCCTTAACTGAAAAGGCTGCGGCAGCAGGGGAATACATCAGGGCCTCAGGTATGCCTACCCTACCAGATGATATTGGAGACTCTTTGGAGACTGATACCACATCTGAGGAACTCTTGACAGCCTTGGCACAAACAAAACCGAGGAAGGCACCTGGGCCGGATGGCTTCACCCTGACCTACTACCAGACCTTCGTGACTAATATATCATCTCACTTCCTGAAAGCATACAACACGTTAAAGGGGGCAGTACTAGCATGGCAGACTCGCTACGGGCCTTTATCTCTCTAATACCAAAAGAAGGGAAGGACTCTACTCACTGTAGCAATTACCGCCCGATTGCGCTACTAAACGTAGACCTAAAATTATTCTCCAAAATTCTCGCAAACAGAATACTACCGCATATCCCACAACTAATTCACTTTGACCAAGCAGGGTTCGTGCCGTTGAGGGAGTCGAGAGACAATACCATAAGGGTCATTAACCTTATACATGAAGCTCGGTGTATTAAAAAGCCTTTTCTGCTGCTCTCAACGGACGCAGAGAAGGTTTTTGATAGGGTGGCCTGGCATTTTATGTGAGCCACCCTGGAACATGTTGGTCTGGGACCAAATATGCTGGGTTGGATCTCATCTCTTTACTCTGCTCGGCGGCGGTGCGGGTCAATGAGTGTCGCTCGGACTTCTTTAACATCTCGAACGGGACGAGACAGGGGTGTCCCCTTTCTCCACTCGTCTTCATTTTGACGCTTGAGCCGTTCCTATGCAGTGTCTGAGGAAATCCCAATATCACCAGGATTGGGAAGCCCTCAGGACATCACAAAATTGCGGCCTTCGCTGACGACCTGATTTTTTTCGTTTCCAACCCACAGATATCATTGCCTAACATTTTAGCTGCCCTACGGTCGTATGGCGACGTATCAAATTTTAAGGTCAATTGTGCCAAGTCTGCAGTGTTAAATGTTACAATACCAGTTTCAGAAGCACAGACCATGTGCAAATCCTTCCCGTTCCGATGGGCAGAAAAATCTATACACTACTTGGGAATAGACATCACTCCAGACCTGGCACATTTGTATACACACAATTACCTAGCTCTACTACAAAGACTTAAAACAGACCTCCAGACCTGGCATAATCTGACTTTGACCTGGTTTGGGCGGTGTAATGCCCTGAAAATGACGGCTCTACCACGGGTTTTATATGTACTCCAAACACTGCCGATAAAGGTACCATTGACCTTTTTTAAGCAAATCCAGACTATAGTACGGGACTTCATTTGGGCTCATAAGTCTCCCAGAACAAAAATGCAAACACTGACCAGACCCAAGGAAAGAGGGGGCATCGGTCTTCCGGACATTCTCCAATATTACAAAGCAGTACACCTTGCCAGGATAGTTGATTGGCATTGTAACAAAGACTCAAAACAATGGGTAAGAATGGAAGTTGAAGATGCCTCCATCCCTTTGCTCTCGACCCCATGGCTTACGTCTCCGCCCCCGATGGATTTGAAAGCTCACCCTCTGATAGGGGCCACTCTCATGGTAGTGTGGAGAGTATTCCGCAATACAGACATATCATCGCTACCCTCCCCTATGACACCTGTCATAGGAAACCCGGATTTCATTCCCGTCTAACTAGCCGTAGATTAAGACAACTGACCGCATTTGGGAGACAATCCCTGGGCGAGGTTTGGCCTCAGAGAGAGCTTCCTTCTGCCTCCACTTTTCTAGACTTACGGAGCCACCGCTAGACAATCTCAGCACCCTGCAGCTCAGACACTTTCTGAAGACTCTTCAGAAATCATCCTATATCCCTCGTGATCTCACTCCTTTGGAATCTCTTTGCAAATCTGGGGAACCAATGAGGCACATGCTCTCATTTCTATACAGTCTCCTTACTAACCAGAGGGAAAATCCGACCCCAGAGTTTCTATCGAAATGGGAAAGGGACTTGGGGATCCAGTTCTCTACACAACAAATAGAGAAAGTATTATTCTTAGCCCACAAATCCTCGATTGCAAGTCACTATCAGGAATCGGGGTATAAATTTATGACCAGATGGTATAGAGTCCCATATATGCTACACAAAATGAACCCTTCGTTATCACATAGATGTTGGAGGTGTAACACAGAGGTTGGAAGTATGTTACATGTCTTTTGGGCGTGTCCAGTGTTGAGGCCTTTCTGGGAGGGGGTGACATCGACCATTCAAAGTTTGACCTCGGTCGACCTTAAAGACAATCCAGCTGCATGTCTTCTGCATTTGACCCTGAGACCGACCTGAAAGTATAAGAAAACACTGACAATGCAACTCCTAAATGCAGCGAGAGCTTGTATTCCTGCATTGTGGCGTGAACGCCTCCCACCAACCAAGGTCCTGTGGTATTCTAAAGTAAATTGTATCCTCCGTATGGAGGAACTAACTGCAACTTTGCAAAATAAGGAGGAACAATTTAATGACAAATGGAGGCCCTGGAGATATTATGTAAGCACTAACACATACCTACAAGAGATAGCACAGACACAAACCCAAGCTACCTGAGATGACAACTTTGTATCCATTATCTACATAAGTACCTATACGCATCCTTTAGAAGCGTTGAGGGGGGTGTCAGTGGGGGAGCGATGTCGCAGCCATTCTTCCCCTCCAACCCTTTTGGTCCTCCCCTCTTCTCCCCTCCTCTATGCCCTTTGTTTATCTCCCATCTAGATATCTGCTTTAATCTCTATCTTGTTTTCTTCTTTATGTCCTCTGTACTATCATGCTCGCTAACGTAGCCGTAGTGACGGCGTTAATGGGAATACTGTGAATATTTAATATATGGTGAGCTAGAAATGTTTATTAATATATCATGTGATATATCTGTCTTAAAACATTTAAACACCTTAATGCATAACAATATTGTTTATGACCAGTTTGATGTTTATACAAGGAGGCCCCGTTTTAGGTCACCTTGATTCACTATGTATGTAAAAGATATAATGTTGGCTGGAACATACCTGTAATATCCTATAAGTTTGTGTATACTTGATACTGGCTACCAGTCTCAATTTAACAGAATCAAAATTTGTCAATGTCTGAAAATGTATGACTGGACGTGTACTGGTTTATGTATCTATGCCTTCTCCATAACGAAATAGAGGAATTTAAAAAAAAAAAAAGAGAGAGGAGGGGAGATTTAAGCCTAATATTAGGGATTTTGAAAAGTTTACTTTATAGTAAGACACCTGGATGAAGTTATCAAGAATATCATTTTAAAGATGTATGTGGTAATGTCAAAAGAAGAATAATGTTTTGTCGACTGCGAATAGATTAATATTGTGTGATTTACTTATGAGGGAAAATCCTGGTGTACCTGGGTGTGCTCTGATTTTTTCTGCTAGAGGCTCTATAAAGAGATTGAATATAGAGGGGGATAATGGACATCCCTGCCTGGTACTGTTGGTAATAGGGAAAGGAAGAGAGAGGGTGTTAGAGGTATAAACTTGCGCACATGGTGAGGAGTACAGGGCTAAGATGGCTGAGAGAATGGGACCTGAGAATCCATATTTTTTGAGTGTCTGTGTCATATATCCCCAGTGGACCCTGTCGAATGCCTTCTCCGCATCCAAAGAGAGTAGCAGAGAAGGCACCCTACAGGACCCAGCATAGTGGATGATATCAATAACCCTCCTTGTGGCATCATACGCCTGTCTACCTTTGGTGAAACCTGTTTGATCTGGATTGATCAGGGAAGGTAGGATTAATAAAAGTCTGTGGGCTAGGATTTTGGCATACAGTTTTACATCTGTATTTAGTAGAGAGATAGGCCTAAAATTAGCAGGTGTTATAGGGTCTTTGCCTGGTTTTGGAATGGTGACAACATATGCTTTGAGCATTTCAGCGGGGAACGAGGCAGAGGACATTGCTTCGGAATAAATTTCTTTCAGTGAAGGGGACAGGATTTCACAACACACTTTGTAATAACTATTTGGTAACCCATCTGGTCCTGGAGATTTACCAGTGGTTAGTGTTTTTACTGTTTTTTCGGATCTCAGTCTCCATTATGGGTGAATTGAGGAGCTTCTAGTTGTGGTGTTGAGAGGGAGGGTAGTGAGAGGTCTGCCAAAAATGATTGGATGGCGTCGTCTGAGGGTTGTGGTGTGTCCGTATCTTCTTTTAAATTATAATGAGAGGAGTAATATTCAGCAAAATTGTTTGCCATGTCTTTTGGGTTAAATATTTTACTGTTGTCTGAGTTGCGGATCAGATAGGGGATCCTCATTTGTGTTTTTCGGTCTTTTAGCCTCTGGGCCAGAAATTTGCCAGCCCTATTGCCAAAAGAATAATGACTCAATTTAAGAAATTGAATATGCTTGTCGTATTGTTCTAAGAGCAGGAGTCTGAGATCCGAACGCATTTGGGTTAGTTTGTTTGCTGTGACAGGGTCAGGTAAGTTTTCGTTTTGAGCTTCTAGGAGTTTTATAACTCTTAAAAGAGAGTCTAATTTTTGTGTCCTCTGCCTCTTCATCCGCGAGCTTATCTGGAGTAAAATACCTCTAATATATGCCTTATGGGCACACCGCATAATAAATGGATTATTTACAGATTTAGCATTTAGAGCAAAATATTCCTTCAGATGTTTGTTCACAACAGCAACATGGGTAGGTTGCTGGAAAATACGAGGGTTGGCATGTCGGATATAAGCTGGAGCCGATGGATATCCCTCCTCTACCGTAATAGACACAGGAGCGTGGTCTGACCACGTAATGTCATGCACGGCAGAGGAGGAGATTTTTTGTAGCAAAGTTCTGTCCACCAAAATTAAGTCTATGCGTGAGTATGAATTATGCCTGGGGGAATGAAAGGTATAATCACGCTCATTGGAGTGTTGACACCTCCAGACATCATACATCTCTTTGGTATGTAGCATGTTTTGGATTGAGGATAGAGGGCGTCTTGACTTGGAGGTGGTGTCCATCTTGTAGTCTACTGTGACATTATAGTCCCCACACATTATGACTGCTCCTTTTTTGATTAAGTTGATCTTTTGAAATAACTTTTTCAAAAAGCGGAGTTGGTGTGTGTTGGGCGCATAGAGGTTGACTATAGGTGGTTGTTGAATTCTCCGATCAAGACTAGGTATCGACCTTCTGAGTCTATGTGGGTCTCCTGAAGTGAGAAGGACACAGAGTCTCTGATGGCAATAAGAACGCCCTTTTGTTTTTTAGAAGCTGATGCATAAAAAATGTGAGGGTATTTGTGATGCGAAAACTTGGGGATTGATGAGGTTGCCCAATGTGTCTCTTGTAGACATAAGATGTCAGAGCTCAGTTTGAGAGCCTCCTTCCAAACTGAAGATCTTTTAGCAGGATGATTGAAGCCATGGACGTTAAAGGAGGTCACTCTAACTGCCATGTAAGGTGTGTGAGGTGGTGAGATGTTGGTACCTTAAGTAATCCAGAGCAGGGTTCCAGAGGTCTTGAGTGGTATCTGGTCATCTTCGTAGAGGGGTAGGTTTCCTTCACGTGTATGATCTTACGTTCCATCACCGATGAGGAGGGGTAAGGGATAAGAAATAGAAAAAGTACAAAAGATAAAAACGAGAGAGTCAACAAACAAAAATGAAACTGGTGCATAAAAAAGTGAGATTCCATCCGGAATCCGATGGCAGATGTACTGCACATTATTTAGGAGGGGAGCTTCGTGGGATATTAGCTCCATATGACATCAGGAAAGTTGTAGCATTGGGTAGCTTATGTCATTCCAGGCGAGTGAGTATTGCGGTCCCTTGGTTTCCTTTTATGTGACACAACCTGCCATTCGCTTTGGTCGTCCAACCTCAATGTGGAGGTGGATCTAGCAGGGGTTTGCTCTGGGAGTATATCCCATGTTCGCAGCATGGATAGACCTTCTTCTAGGTTAGTAACCACCAAGGTTTTGCTGTCATGAGTAATGATTCGTTGGGTAACCCCATCTGTAAACAATATTGTGATTACATAATGCTTTAGTCACAGTTAGCAATGATTTGCGCTTTTGCATAGTAAACTGTGAAAGGTCTGCGAACATTTGAATATTAGAGTATTGCTCAGGGGGTTGTGCATTTTTCCTGAAGGCGAGCAAGAATTGTTTTTTAACGTGGAAAAAATGCACCCGCATCAGAACGTCTCTGGGAATATTGTCTAGCAGGTGTGCTGGTTTTGGTAGTCTGTGAATCCTATCAATGATTAGCTCCGAGGAGGGGACTGATGGTAAATAGGCTGACATAAATTCCTGAGCGTACTGGCGGAGTTGTGAGGACGGGACATTTTCTGGGACTCCACGTAGCTTCAAGTTGTTTCTGCGTGATCTGTCCTCGAGGTCCGCGACTTTTTCTTTAAGCCACGTCACCTCATCCGATTGCTCATTGTGTGCATCCACTAGAGTGTTATATGATGCTGCATAGTCACCCATCTTTTTTTCTACATGGTCTACTCTGCCTCCAAGTTCTCCCACTTCCACTTTAAAGTTTTGCATGCATTCCATCATGTCCGCATGTAAGGAACTGCGTAGTGAGGCCAGCATGTCTCTTAAGGTTGTGTCTGAGAGAGGCTGGTTTACAGTGGGGAAGGAGTTAATTGAGTCAGCCATCTCCCTCGTGTCTTCTAACGAGCCCTGGCCTGTACTAACCTTCTGCCTGTGTGTGTCAGCAGACATGCGGGTTTCGATTTGGCAGGACTGCCGGAGAGTGGAGTGGAGGCATCTGGAGAGTGACAGTGTAGTCCTTTTCCGGAGCCCGGGCTCGGCGTAGCTGAGTGTGAACCGATCTATGTGACCGGAGAGTAGCCAGCGGCGCCATCTTGGACATCGTTGTGTTTCTTAGGAGGGAAGAAATCTCTCAGTTTCTTCGGCTGTGAGGAGTTTTGCCGCTTTCTAGTGATCTCCTGGGGTGATGCGGGTCTTCAGCTAGGTGCTGGTGCTGAAATGAGCAAGCTGGATTGCCTCAAATTAGTTCAATTCCTGTTGTTGGAGCGGAGCTAACAGGTCATGCGTCTGTACAGCAGCGCGGTAGCCATGCCCCCCCACATCGTTCTTTTGTTTGCGCAAATAATTTGATTCCTGGTGCACCTCTTCCCAAAGAAAGGACCTATCCCCTGTCTTTGCCTGAACAAAAATCCATGGAGGAATACTTAAAAGGCAACTTGGAATGAGGTTTTATCTGGCCCTCTTCTTCTCCAGTAGGGGCAGTTTTTTTCTTTGTTGAAAAAAAAGATGGGGGTCTTCGACCATGCATAGACTATCGAGGGTTAAATCAAATCACTGTAAAAGACTCCTACCCTTTGCTTCTCATTCTTGAACTGTTTGATGTACTTAAGGGAGCTGTTATCTTCTCTAAGCTGGACCTAGGAGGGGCTTATAATCTGATTTGAATTAAAGACGGGGACAAGTGGAAGACAGCATTCAACACTCTTAATGGACATTTTGAATATCTGGTTATGCCATTTGGGTTGTGTAACGCCCCTGCTGTCTTCCAACGTTTCATGAATGATGTTTTTCATAATTTCAGCAACAGTTTTGAGATCATCTACTTGGACGACATTTTAATCTTTTCCAAGACTCGTCTAGAGCACATCACACATATAAAGCGATTACAATGACTGAGAGAAAACCATCTTTACGCGAAGATTGAGAAATGCAGTTTCCATCAAAGCTGTATTCCTTTCCTTGGATACATTATAAGTAATGTCAGTTTCCAAATGGACCCTCAAAAACTTTCCACTGTCTTGCAATGGCCCCAACCAGCCACTTTAAGAGGGCTCCAAAGCTTTCTAGGGTACGCAAATTACTACAAACGCTTCATCAAAGGTTTTGCCTCCATTGCGGCCCCCCTTACTGCTATGACTAAGAAAGATACAAATTGCAAGGTGTGGCCCTCAGAAGCAGAATCGACTTTCCAGCAATTAAAAGACATGTTCAGCAAGGCTCCAATTCTTCAGCATCCAAATCCCGATCTCCAGTATATAGTTGAGGTTGATGCCTCTGAGGTAGGAGCAGGTGTGGTGCTGTCCCAGAGACAGCCTAAGTCCGGTGCAATCCATCCAGTAGCGTTTTTTTTTTTTTCAGAAAGTTTTCTCCAGCAGAGATGAATTACGATGTTGGGAATCGAGAACTACTGGCTATCAATTTGACATTGTCTGAATGGCGACATCTTCTGGAAGGGGCTCCCAAGCCTTTTTCAATCCTCACTGACTATAAAAACCTGCTGTATTTTCAGACTGCAAGACATTTGAACTCACGTCAGGCTCGATGGGCTCTGTTTTTCTCCCATTTTAATTTTGTTCTTTCTCATGTTCCTGGGCATAAAAACAAGAAAGCTGATGCTCTTTCCAGACAGTTCACTAGCTCTGAAGAAGATCAACCTACCGAGCAGTATATAATCCCACCGCACAAAATTATCGCACAGATCTCCACGGCTCTTTCCCAACAGGTACAAGAAACCCAGAATCATGTTCCCCAAGGCTTGAAGATACCTCCAGGTCGCCTGTTCGTAGCCCCTAGCCTCAGAAAACCTGTACACCTCTGGGCACATGATGGTATGTTATCCGGTCATCCTGGTGTCGCCATCACTCTTAAGACCCTGCAGCGTCATGTCTGGTGGCCTCCTATGAAAAGGGGTGTTACTGACTATGTGGCTGCCTGTCCACGGTTTCCAAATGGACCCTGAAAAACTTTCCGCTGTCTTGCAATGGCCCCAACCGACCACTTTAAGAGGGCTCCAAAGCTTTCTAGGGTTCGCAAATTACTACAGACGCTTCATCAAAGGTTTTGCCTCCATTGCGGCTCCCCTTACTGCTATGACTAAGAAAGGTAAAAATTGCAAGGTGTGGCCCTCAGAAGCGGAATCGGTTTTCCAGCAATTAAAAGACATGTTCAGCAAGGCTCCAATTCTTCAGCATCCAAATCCCGATCTCCAGTATATAGTTGAGGTTGATGCCTCTGAGGTAGGAGCAGATGCCTTGCTGTCCCAGAGACAGCCTAAGTCTGGTACAATCCATCCAGTAGCCTTTTTTTAAGAAAGTTTTCTCCAGCGGAGATGAATTACGATGTTGGGAATCGAGAACTACTGGCTATCAAATTGGCATTGTCTGAATGACAGCGTCATGTCTGGTGGCCTCATATGAAAAGGGATGTTACTGACTATGTGGCTGCCTGTCCAACTTGTGCTGCTAATAAAGTACCCCGCACATTGCCTACTGGACTGTTACAACCACTTCCGGCACCTCGCCAGCCTTGGACCCATTTGACTATGGACTTCATTACAGATTTACCTAAGTCCAAGGGCATGACTGCTATATAGTCATAGTGGATCACTTTTCCAAAATGTCTCATTTTGTGCCGCTCCCGGGATTACCTAGAGCGGAAGCACTGTCTACCCTCTTCCTTTCCCATATTGTGAGATATCATGGCATACCTACCAATGCCATCTCAGACCGCGGATCCCAGTTTGTTTCCCGATTCTGGAGAGTGTTCTGCAAGAAACTGGGAGTCACGCTCTCACTCTCTACCTCACATGACCCTCAAACAGATGGTCAAACCGAACACATGAACCAGGCCCTGAAAACCTATCTTCGACATTATGTCAATGCCTTACACCCCAACTGGTCTGAGTATTTGCCTTTGGCTGAGTTCGCCAATAATTCCCGTTGGCACAGTGCTCTTCATACCACACCATTCTACGCAGCCCTAGGCTATCACCCTCACCCCTACTTCAGCCTTCTTCTGGTGTACCAGCAGCAGATCAGCAGGTGAAAAATATTCTGCTACACTGGAGAAAGATTTGTTTATTACTATGGAAGTCAGCAGGCAAGTATGCGCTTTTCTCCAACAATATCCACATATACCTCCATATGTGGTGGGGGACAGAGTTTGGCTATCAACCAAATACATGAGACTGAAACAACCTTCTCCCAAATTGGGCCCTCGATTCATCGGTCCTTACAGAATTATTGCTCGAGTCGGGCCAGTCTCCTATCGGTTGAAATTGCCCTCCTCTCTCCGGATACACCCCGTATTCCACGTTTCCCTCCTCAAAAAGGCAATTTTCAATCTCTAATCCAGAACGCAACAGCTACCTCCTCCTGTTCTTATTGATAGACAAAATGAGTTTGAAGTCTATAAGATTCTTGATTCCAACAGACAGGGTCGTAGCCTACGGTATCTGGTTCATTGGAAGGGATATCCCGTCACAGACCATTCCTGGGTCCCAGTCAAAGATTTGCATGCTCCTGCTCTTATTCGAGACTTCCATGCCTCCTTTTCCACTAAGCCCCACTGGGCCCCCGGAGGGGTCCCCTGGAGAGGGGGCCCTGTCATGTACCTCGGTATATTTGAACCGGAATGTTCCTGGTCCCACAGCTGCAGTCTTACTTGTTGTGCCACAGAAGAGCTCTGGAGTTATGGCTATGTTCTCTCAGTTTGATGCATTACCTTGGACTCACTAGCCCCACCTGCTGCCAGCTGTGGACAATCTACAATCAAAGCAGCCCATAAATAGCATCACTTCCTATCTCTCAGTGCCCGTTTGTGTGGACTAGCTCCCTGGGTGTTGTGACTGCTTTGTGACTCTGAATACCTTATATGAACGTCTGCCTGAATTCCTGACTACTCTCTAGCCTGCTGATTTGGTAATTCACCGCCAGCTTGTGTATGACCTTTGCCTGCCTGACCACTCTCTGGATTTCGATCGTGTACCGCTTTGCCTGATCTGTTGCCAACCAGATCTACCTAAGTTTTCGCCTGAATCCTCAGCACACAAGCTCCACTTCGGACACTACCTATCACAGGTACCTTACATTCTCCTTGCTCCTCATCTGGGATCTCAAACCCTACTATACTTCCAGTCCTCTCAAAAACCTTCACTGAGAGGAATGAAGGTGTAGCAATAGGTTACATAGTTACATAGTTAATCAGGTTGAAAAAAGTCCATCTAGTTCAACCATAAAAATTAATAAATACAAAATAATATCATACAAATAATATTACTACTACTGCTAATAATAATAATAATAAATAAAAAATAATATCATACAATCCCATATACACAATCCTATACCCACAGCTGATCCTGAGGAAGGCGAAAAACCCCAATAAAGCATGATTCAATATGCTACAGCAGGGGAAAAAATTCCTTCCTGATCCCAGAGAGGCAATCGGATTTTCCCTGGACCAACTTTACATATAAATGTTAGTACCCAGTTATATTATGTACATTTGGGAAAGAATCCAGGCCTTTCTTAAAGCAATCTACTGAGCTGGCCAGAACCACCTCTGGAGGGAGTCTATTCCACATTTTCACAGCTTTATGCCCTGTACACACGGTCGGACATTGATCGGACATTCCGACAACAAAATCCATGGATTTTTTCCGACGGATGTTGGCTCAAACTTGTCTTGCATACACACGGTCAAACAAAGTTGTCGGAAAATCCGATCGTTCTGAACGCGGTGATGTAAAACACGTATGTCGGGGCTATAAACGGGGCAGTAGCCAATAGCTTTCATCTCTTAATTTATTCTAAGCATGCATGGCACTTTGTGCTTCGGATTTGTGTACACACGATCGGAATTTCCGACAACGGATTTTGTTGTCGGAAAATTTTATAGCAAGCTCTCAAACTTTGTGTGTCGGAAATTCCGAAGGAAAATGTGTGATGGAGCCCACACACGGTTGGAATTTCCGATCAACAAGGTCCTATCACACATTTTCCGTCGGAAAATCCGACCGTGTGTACGGGGCATTACTGTGAAGAAACCTTTCTGTATTTGAAGATTAAATCTCTTTTCCTCTAGGCATAGAGAGTGCCACTTTGTCCTCTGTGTTGACCATAAAGTGAATAACTCAACACCAAGTTCACTATATGGACCCCTTATATATTTGTACATGTTGATCACATCCCCCCTTAATCTCCTCTTCTCAAAAGAGAATAAATTCAGTTCCTCTAATCTTTTCTCATAGCTGATCTCCTCCATGCTTCTTATCAGTTTGGTTGCCCTTCTCTGCACTTTCTCCAGTTCCCCTATATCCTTTTTGGGAATTGGTGCCCAAAACTGAACTGCATATTCCAGATGAGATCTTACTAATGATTTGCACAGGTGCAAAATGATATCTCTCTCTCTGGAGTCCATACCTCTCTTAATACAAGAAAGGACTTTGCTTGCTTTGGAAACCGTAGCTTGGCATTGCATGTTATTATTGAGCTTATGATCTACCAAAACCCCCAGATCCTTCTCCACTATGGATTCCCCCTAGTATGTATGATGCATGCATATTCTTAGCCCCCAAGTGCATAACTTTACATTTATCAACATTAAACCTCATCTGTCACATAGTTGCCCAATAAACAGTGCATTGAGGTCGGTTTGTAAGGATGTTTTTCCACTGCATAGCTTAGTGTCACCTGCAAAAACTGAAATGGTACTTTTAATCCCAGACCCTATATCATTTATAAAGGTATTAAAAAGTAAGAGTCCCAGCACTGAACCTTGGGGTACACCAGTGATAACCTTAGACCATTCAGAGTAAGAATCATTAACCACTACTCTCTGAATTCGGTCTTTTAGCCAGTTTTCTATCCATTTACAAACTGATATTTCCAAGCCTGTAGACTTTACCTTACACATTAGCCGTGTGTGGGGAACTGAATTACATAGCAGTACACCACCATCTGATTTTAGCAGGCAAATTTCCCTACCCCAGTTGCTGAACTGTAAAAAGAAATTTGGTCCCAGCCATCCACATGCTCAGCATCTAAATGCTAGCTTGGCCAAATTGCTAGCACTGCAACTGCTGCCTTTTCAGCTGGTAGACTCTGCCCCCTTTCGTGAATTTGTGGAATGTGCTGTATCTCAGTGGCAGGTTCCAAAACACCATTTATTTTCACGGAAGACCATTCCGGCTCTCTACCGGCATGTGGAAGGCAAAGTCTTGGCCTCGTTGGACAGGGCGGTCAGCAGTAAGGTGCATATTACCGCTGACTCATGGTTCAGCAGGCATGGGCCTGGATGTTACCTTCCCTTCACAGCGCACTGGGTAACTCTGCTGGCAGCTGGGAAGGATGCAGGACAGAGTTCAGTGTTGTTAGAGCTTGTTCTGTCACCACGCCTCCAAAATGCTAGTGGTGATTCTGTCACAGCTCTCTCCTCCACCCCTCCTCTTCTTCTTCCTCTATGGCCTCTTCTGCAGATTTGTCCTCTGAACCAGCGGTGCTCTGTAAGCGTTCAAGGGGCTACGCAAGCAGTCAGGCTTAAAGATGCCATGCGGTGCTTGAGTTGTTCTGCCTAGGGGACAGGAGCCACACTGGGGCAGATATTTTGTCAGCTCTGCAGGGGCAGGTTCAGAGGTGGTTTAAGCCACACCAGCTTCAGCCAGGAATGGTTGTATGCGACAATGGCATCAACCTTCTCTCCGCCCTCCGACAGGGACACTTGACCCATGTTCCATGTTTTCCACACGACCTGAATTTGGTGGTGCGGTGGTTCCCAAGCTTACTGGATTTCCTGAGGCAGGCCAGAATAGTCTGTGGTAATTTATGCCGATCATACAATGCCAGTGCTCGGCTGGCTGACATTCAAAGAGAATGCAACCTGCTCACCAGCCGCCTCCTTTGTGACATGCCCACTAGGTGGAACTCAACGTTGGCAATGCTGTAGCAGGTGTACACACAGCAGAGGGCCATCAATGAGTACATGTGCGAATATGGCACCAGGACAGGGTCAGGGGAGCTTGGCTTTTTTTCACCATGCCAGAGGCTACTGATCAAGGATGCATGCACTGTCCTGTCACCATTTGAGGATGCCACAAGGATGGTGAGCAGCAACAATGCATGCATCAGTGACTCTGTCCCTCTAGTCTTCCTGTGAGCACACGCTTCATTGAATCGTGGACAGGGCACTTGAGGCAGAACAGCGGGAGGAAGAGGAGGACTTCCTTACCTCTCAATGCCCCCTTTATCCAGATAGCATTCCTGCGGGCCTGCCAAACAAACACAACAGTCTTCAAGGGAAGGCTTTCAGTCCCCAGAAACCCAAGGAGTTGTACATGGATGGGAGGAGGTAGTTACAGATCATGTGATCCTTAGTGACCCAGAGGACTTAGAATCAAATGCCTCTGTAAACTTACGCTACATGGCTTCCCTGATTCTTCAAAGCCTGCGAAAGGACCCTAGTAGGGATGGGCTGTCTGCTTGAGTCGAACATGAGTTTGACTCGAACATCGGCTATTCGATCGTTCGATGAATATCGAACATTATGGGTCATTCGCGCCAAATTCGAGCGGCGTGTCATGGCCCATAATGCACTGCATTATCGCAGTGCATTGCTGGCTGATGATTGACCAAGCATGCACTATGAATGCATGCTTTGGCCAATCACAGCGCCGTCGGCGAAAAGAGCCATAATTGGTCAAAGGCAGGGTGCCTGTGGCCAATTATGGCTCAGGGGGTTAAGTGCACGCCCCACACTATATAAGGCCACCTGCACGTTGACCATGTGTAGTGTGTTGGTGGCGTTGTTAAGCGAGAGACAGAGGGAGACAGAGAGAGACAGAGAAAGGCAGAGAGAGTGTCATTTCATTTAGTTTGAGCAGGCAGGCGATTCAGTTAGCTGCAGTGTATATTTAGTATATATATGCATCCCGGTTTTGTATATATATCTATATATAGATTTATATACACTGTATACAGTTTAGCTAGATCTCACTGCAGACGATTCCTGGTGTACTGTTTCTAATATACTTTAGGCAGGCAGTTGATTCAGTTAGCTGCAGTGTATTTCATATATATATATATATATATATATATATATATAAACACTGTATACAGTTTAGCTAGATCTCACTGCAGACCATTCCTGGTGTACTGTTGCTAATATACTTCAGGAAGGCAGGCGATACAGTTAGCCGCAGTGTATTTAGTATATATATACATCCCGGCTTTGAATGAATATATATATATATATATATATATATATATATATATATATATATATACACTGTATACAGTTTAGCTTCATCTCACTGCAGACCGTTCCTGGTGTACTGTTCCTAATATACTTCAGGCAGGCAGTTGATTCAGCTAGCTTCAGTGCATTTAATGCTTCAGTGCATTTAATATATATATATATAAATGTATACAGGCTTGTATATATATAGTCTAGCCAAGCCTATTCCTGACTGTAGGCCATTCCTGGAGTGCGTGTTCAAAGACATTTTCAGGCAGGCAGGCAGGTGACGCAGTGAGCTGCAGTTCTTAAAATATCTATCCACTGAATTGTAGTCCAGCCAAGCCTATACCTAACTGTTGGCCATTCCTGGAGTACGTGTTCAAAGACACTTTCAGCCAGATGACTCAGTGAGCTGCAGTTCACTTAATATATATATATATATATATATATATATATATATATATACAGCAGTGCCAATCCTGACCTCCCTGGGGCCCTCAGCAAAATTCTGCTAAGGGGCCCTCTACCTGACCCGTGATGCCATGAGCATAGGTCCCCAGAGAGCCTCCCTACTTACATCAGGGTCCATAGAGAGTCTCCCCCTACATCAGGGTCCCTACAGAGCCTCCCCTTACATCAGGGTCCCTAGAGAGCCTCCCCCTACATCAGGATCCCCAGAGAGCCCCCCTTACATCAGGATCCCCAGAGTGCCCCCTGGCCCAGCCCGCCCCTGGTCTTGGGGCCCCCCATAGCGGCGGGGCCCTACGCTTGCGTATTAAGCGTATAGGGCGGATCGGCTCTGATATACATGCTTGTATGTATATAGGCTAGCCAATCCTATACCTGACTATAGGCCATTCCTGGAGTGTGTGTTCAAAGACACTGTCAGGTAGGCAGGCAGGTGACTCAGTGAGCTGCAGTTCATAAAATATATATCCACTGCATTGTAGTCAAGCACCAAAGGGCCTGGTAATGGGCTGGGGGGTACCCATGCCTTTTGTCTCACTGATTTTCATCCATATTGCCGGGACCCGACATTACATTAAAGCCTCAAGCAGTTTTAAATTACTTTTATTTCTTTAGAAATGTCATTTTGTTCAGGGACTGTTCTAAGCATGGGAAACACGCACCACTTTACATGCATACTATTGACACCCCCCAGGTATGATATTTAAAGGAATATTTCACTTGTATTTTTTCACTTTAAGCATCATTAAAATCACTGCTCCTGAAAAAACATCAGTTTTTAAAACTTTTTTCCATTGATACATGTCCCCTGGGGCAGCAATTGGGTCCCCAAACTCTTTTTAAGACAGTAACTTGCATATTAGCCTTTAAAATTCTCACTTTTGATTTCTCACGTTCGAGTCCCATAGACTTTAACGGTGTTCGAACTTTTGGTCCGTTCGCATGTTCTGAACAGTTCTAAACCCTAAGATTCGTGGTATCAAGGAGAGGGATCATTACTGGCTGGCAACCCTTCTTGATCCACGTTACAAGGATAAGGTTGCAGAACTCATCCTGCCTTCGCAGAGGGAGCAGAGGATGAAACATCTCCAGGAGGCCTTGAAGAAAGGTTTGTGCAACGCATTTCCAGACCCTGGGAGGTTACAATTTCCTAGTGCTGGACAACGTGTTGCCGAGGCTTCGTTCAGTCAGAGGAAGAGCGGTGGAGAAGGTGGCCAGCTGACCGATGCCTTTAAACAATTTTTTAGTCCTCAGTGCCAAGGTTTGATTGGTTCAAGCAACCATCGCCAGTGTCTGCATTACATGGTGCAGGAATATCTAGGGGCAAGAGCAGACTTGGAGACCTTTCCAACAGAGCATCCACTGGGTTACTGGGTCTTGAGGATGGACCACTGACCAGAACTTGCTCAATATGCAATTGAGCTACTGGTCTGTCCTGCATCCAGCGTGCTTTCTGAACGCACATTCAGTGCTGCTGGTGGATTTGTAATGGATCAAAAAGTGCATCTGTCCACAGACTCCGTTGATAAGCTCACATTCATAAAAAAGAATCAGTCTTGGATCAGCAGCTATCAAGCACCTGATGCTGATGTAACTGATTGAATTTGCTATGGATATGGGATCCCTTGAAGACTGCCTATGCTGACTATCCTATTCCTCCTCAATCTTGATGATGCTAGCTTCCAACAATATTTTTGGTTTAGGGCACCACCACCCAAGGCCCAATTTTTCTGCCTCTGTTTAACAGGGGCATGTAATTATAATTTTTGATGTAATATTTCAACGCATGGCCCGTTCCTGCGCCCAACAAGATTATCTGTTAGGGGTTACAGTGTTGTGGCACCACCACCCAAGGCCCAATTTTTCTGCCCCTGTTTAACAGGGGCATGTGATTACAATTGTTGATATAATATTTCACAGCAGGGCCCATTTCTGCGCCCACCAAGAGTAACTGTGAGGGCTTACAGTGTTCTGGTACCACCACCACCAAAGGCCCAATTTTTCTGCCCCTGTTTAACAGGGGCATGTAATTACAATTTTTGATATAGTGTTTCACAGCAGGGCCTTTTCCTGCACCCACCAAGAGTAACTGTGAGGGCTTGCAGTGTTCTGGTACCACCAACACCTAAGACCCAATTTTCTGCAGAGTATATAGGGCAGGCAGTATAGTATTTATACTGCTGTTCAGAGTATATAGTGCCTGGGGGACCCCCACACCATTTTTTTTTTAAATTTGGGTGCAGAGTTCCCCTTAATATCCATACCAGACCCAAAGGGCCTGGTAATGGACTGGGGGGGGGCCATGCCATTTTTTTCAATGATTTTCATCTAAATTGCTGGAACCCGACAATAGATTACAGCCACGATCAGTTTTAAATGACATTTTTTCCTTTAGAAATGTAATATTGCTGTGGTATTGTTCTAAACACAGTAAATGATATTTAAAGGAATATTTATTTTTTATTGTTTCACTTTAAGCATTATTAAAATCACTACTCCCAAAAAAACATCAGTTTTTAAAACTGTTTTTGCATTGATACATGTCCCCTGGGGCAGGACCCGGGTCCCCAAACACTTTTTATGGCAATAACTTGCATATAAGCCTTTAAAATTATCACTTTTGATTTTTCACATTCGTGTCCCATAGACTTTAACGGTGTTCATGTGTTCAAACAAATTTTTTTCCTGTTCGCATGTTCTGCTGCGAACCGAACCGGGGGGGTGTTTGGCTCATCCCTACTATGTAGTATGTTATGGAATTAAAGTTTCCTTGTTTTACTATATTATACTGGATGTATTCTGTTAATATGCAAGATATATGGTCACAAATATGGTTTACCAACCAGACAGTATTATTATGTTGTGTTTCCTCCCTGGCTGCATGCTTCGCACAAAGTCCCACACCTTTTTCATGGGGGGGGGACAAAATGTCCAGGTGAGCCAGCACACCAAGTAAACATCAAAATAACTAACAAAATAAAGGAAAACAAAGAAAAAATAAAGCACGTTAGCACAAAACCATATAACCCTGCCTGTACACTGCATTGTTACCAGAAGCCAAGCATCAGTTGGGCTTAATCCCTAGAATACAAAACACAGAAATCAATCCCCAGTTAATCTAACACAGTACTCAAGAGAGGGGCTCCACGAACTGGGGGGAGCCGCCCTCAGTCCACATTGTTGTTGTAAACTAAGAACAAGTCCGCAGGGGCTACTTTAACTGCTTAGAGGCCGCCCCAGGTACATTCACTGCGACAGGGCAGCCACCCTGTCCCAGATCACATACCTAGTACATGATCTGACACTCCTGGGGCGTGTGTGCGCCGCCGTCAACCCACTCCCACTGTGATTAGAATGGAAAGACATGGATCCTGTGTTTCTGCAAAGCAGGAACAGGGATCTCTACCTTTTCATAGTACAAGCAACTCCCCCACAGTAACCAAGTACATTTTAGGCACACAGTTAACCCTTTGATCGCCCATGATGTTAACCCCTTCCCAGCCAATGTCATTAATCAAGTGACAGTGCATATTTTTAGCACTTATCACTGTATTTGTGTTACTGGTTCCTAAAGGAGTGTCAAAAGTGTCACTAGTAAAAAATTTACATAAATAAAAATTCCATAAATATACCCCATAGTTTAAAAAAGAAAATTGAAGAACCGACTAGTGTGAAATTACTGCCAACATCCTATATAACATCATAAAGAGAACATGCACCAAGTGCATGGGGAGACGCCCCCCTGGAATTTGATGGCAGAAGTAAAGTGTAGGAAATCAAAATAGGTAAAAGAAAGGCACCAATGTGCCAACTTTATTGAATAAAAAAATAGTAAAAAATGTATAGATAATATATCACATATAGACACAATGATTTAAAATGTATTGCAGTAGTACATCAATGAATAAACATGAACAAGAAATAATTGGTACATATTAACCCAAAAATAATAGTCAAAAGTCACTGGCCAAACCGTGAAAGGGGTAGCCAACTGGACTTTTTAGACATATAAACCCAACATGTTTCGGAAATTATTTGTGCAATGGTATCCATATTCCTTCAGGGGTAATTTATAGACTGGATGATTATGTTCTTGTCTGCAATATAAATATAAATATATGGTAATATTTACATGACAACATCCAATAAATATTGGTACTGTCAATAACTTCATATAGAAAATATGAAATAACAAGACCAAATGTACTTACATATTACAGATTCACTACAGGTTTAGCAAAAGATGCTAGACAATACATAGGAATAGTACATGCTGGCTGTGTACATCCACACACTGGCACGATAAGGTTGATTGAGACGTGCCCATTGATCAGAACGTGTTCACAAAAGGTGCATGACAGTCGCCACGGCAGCAAATTGGTGCATGTTCTCATTGGTGCATGATATCCCATAGTTTGTAGATGCTATAACTTTTGCGCAAACCAATCAATATACGCTTATTGGGATTTTCTTTACCAGAAATATGTAGCAGAATACATATTGGCCTAAATTTATGAAAAATTTGATTTTTTTTTTTTTTTTATTGGATGTGTTTTATAGCAGAAATTAAAAATTATAGTTTTTTTTTTTTTTTTTTTAATCTTTTTTTGTCAGTCTTATTTTTGTTTATAGCGCAAAAAATAAGGTGAGGTGATCAAATACCACCAGAAGAAAGCTCTATTTGTAGGAAAATAGAGGAATATATAAAGTGACCGTATTGCCAAAAATGTCCTGGTTATGAACGGGGGTAAACCTTCTGGAACTGAAGTGGTTAACATACAGAGGCATGTCAAGGCCCCTACATGGTAAGTGGTAGCAGGGTAAGCAAAAACAAGGAACATGCAATAAACCAGCATATAAAGCACTGAAAGGCCAACGGCTAGGAGCTAGGTAGGGTGCCACATATAAAAAGCTCCCAAACTGAAAAATAACAAAATACTAGCTGTTCTGAAGATGTAGAGTCTACATGAAGTGAACAGACAGAGATGAACTGGGACCCCAGATGAATGCGTGTTCAACCAGGCAGAGATCATGGGTGGGGGTGTCAAAGAAGTGCACTGTGGAACCTTCAGTGCCTTGGAGTTTGTTGGGGTACACCAGGCTATACTTGAAACCTTTATCTCTGAAATGCTTCCCAACCTCCGTGAAGTATCTTCTATGCTGCTGTACCTCCTGAGAAAAGTCAGAGAGATCCTGTGCATTTCTAGTGGAGGCAAGGAGCATGTCAATGTCAAGACCCTGTAACTGAGGAGACAGTCAAGGAAGGGTCACAGAGGGGCACCCGGGATAGGTGCGGTCGGTGGCACAATGGGTGATAGAAGGAGACTGGTGCCTGTCAAGATGAACAAAGGATTGATACAGTGGTGGAGCTCAGCGGTTGCAGATTCACTCGTCTTCACATCCGCCATGCCTCCACAGGAAATGCTTAATAGTAATGGTAATAGGTATTTAAATATATACACTTTTTTTTGTGGAGTTGATGGCTGGAAAAAAAATTACTCTTTTAATCTGTAGATTAATCCGTAGTGGAGAAGGATCTGGAGGTTTTGATAGATCATAAGCTCAATAATAACATGCAATGCGGTTTCCAAAACGAGCAAAGTCCTTTCTTGTATTAAGAGATGTATGGACTCAGAGAGAGCGATATTATTTAGCCCCTGTACAAATCATTAGTAAGACTTCATCTGGAATATGCAGTTCAGTTTTGGGCACCAGTTCTCAGAAAGGATATCGGTGAACTGGAGAAAGTGCAGAGAAAGGCAACCAAACTGATAAGAGGTATGGAGGAACACAGTTATGGGGAAAGATTAGAGGAACTGAACTTATTCTCTCTTGAGAAGAGGAGATTAAGGGGGGATATGATCAACATGTACAAATATATAAGGGGTCCATATAGTGAACTTGGTGTTGAGTTATTCACTTTACGGTCAACACAGAGGACAAGGGGGCACTCTCTACGCCTAGAGGAAAAGGTTTCTTCACAGTGAGAGCTGTGAAAATGTGGAATAGACTCCCTCCAGAGGTGGTTCTGGATAGCTCAGTAGATTGCTTTAAGAAAGGCCTGGATTCTTTCCTAAATGCACACAACATAACTGGGTACTAACATTTATAGGTAAAGTTGATCCAGGGAAAATCCAATTCCCTCTTGGAGTTCAGGAAGGAATTTTTTCCCCCGCTGTAGCAAATTGGTTCATGCTTTGCTGGGGTTTTTCTCCTTCCTCTGGATCAACTGTAGGTATAGAATTGGGTATATGGGATTGTTTGATATTATTTGTTATATATTTTTTTATTTTCATGGTCGAACTAAATAGACTTGTGTCTTTTTTCATCCTGACTATGTAACTATGTGACAATGTAGTCTGTATCATCAGAAGCAGAGGTTTGGGATCCAAGGCTGATTTATTCTAATGAAAGTGAGCTGGTCCACACTGTTATGGGGCAGGCAAATTCACCTTTTTAGAATAAAACCTCCTGCTGCACTGAAGACTCTCTCTGGCACAGGTGTCAGGGCAAGCCTGAATCTATGGCACATACTGTTCAATAGATCAAAGGGTCCTCACTTCTAAGGCTGTCTGTGTCAATCCTGGACCTAATGTAGTTAGAAATCATGTGTTCCAGGTGCCACCTATGAGTGCTGTCTGCAGCTGAACCTGTCTGCTGTGGTTTAAAAAACTTTAAAAGCATTAATGAGGCAGCCAACACCACTGCTGCTCTTCCTTTCAGGAATCAGAGAAAACAAGGCATATTGGTCATGAGAGGGGATCCTGCCACCAACAGAAAATGTGGCCATGAGGTTCTCATACAGCACCTTCTCAAAGTGCCACCTTTTTTGGCTCCCTCTGGGTTGGTGGCAGTACGTCCTCCATTTTTGCCGTGTATCATGGACCAAATAAGGTATTCACCAACAGTGGTTGTTCTCTCTATCACACTGTAAATCCTGAGGTGTCTGTGTGAGCATTTGAGCATAATTTCTTGTTAAGGAGGACCCCAAGTCTTCTCTGTCACTGTCAAAACTTCATTCTCACCCCACCTACACACAACTCCCAGGATTTGTAAGAGGCGAAATGTCCCCTTAGGGTCAGACACCTCTTAGCCATTCATCAGCTCTCAGCCCATCTTCAGTAGATGCAACAGGAGAATGAAGGGAAAGGAAGGTGGGAAGTTAGGAATAAGGATGAAGAGCAGGCATGTGGGCATTTTGCTGCTGACTTTTCCCATTGAGGCAGTGGCGTTGTTAGGTGGGTGCGGGGGGTGCGGGCCGCACCGGGTGACACCCGCCAGAGGGGTGACACCCGTAGGTAGCGGCACACACAGCTACACTGCCCGCTGCGGCTTGTGCTGTGTCCCTCAGCACAGCGGACTGAAGCCGCCTCCCCCTCCTCTCTGTTTACTTCACACAGGAGGAGGAGGAGCCCGAGGGACACACACGGCTGTGTGCATCTGTCCGCGCTGTTCTGAGGTCTGTAATAAACTTTATGCATTACATACAGTATGTGGGTGGACATCATGTGCAGGGGGATTCTATACTAATGGGGGGCGCTGCACTGGGGGATTCTATACAAATGTGGGGGCTCTGCACTGGGGGGATTCTATACTAATGGGGGGCTCTGCACTGGGGGGATTCTATACTAATGGGGGGCGCTGCACTGGAGGGATTCTATACTAATGGGGGCTCTGCACTGAGGGGGATTCTATACTAATGGGGGGCGCTGCACTGGGGGGATTCTATACTAATGGGGGCTCTGCACTGGGGGGATTCTATACTAATGGGGGGCGCTGCACTGGGGGATTCTATACTAATGGGGGCTCTGCCCTGGGGGATTCTATACTAATGGGGGGCGCTGCACTGGGGGATTCTATACTAATGGGGGCTCTGCACTGAGGGGATTCTATACTAATGGGGGCTCTGCACTGGGGGGATTCTATACTAATGGGGGCTCTGCACTGGGGGGATTCTATACTAATGGGGGGCTCTGCACTGAGGGGGATTCTATACAAATGGGGGGCTCTGCACTGAGGGGGATTCTATACTAATGGGGGCTCTGCACTGAGGGGGATTCTATACTAATGGGGGGCTCTGCACTGAGGGGGATTCTATACTAATGGGGGCTCTGCACTGAGGGGGATTCTATACTAATGGGGGCTCTGCACTGGGGGGATTCTATACTAATGGGGGCTCTGCACTGGGGGGATTCTATACTAATGGGGGGCGCTGCACTGGGGGATTCTATACTAATGGGGGCTCTGCACTGAGGGGATTCTATACTAATGGGGGCTCTGCACTGGGGGGATTCTATACTAATGGGGGCTCTGCACTGGGGGGATTCTATACTAATGGGGGGCTCTGCACTGAGGGGGATTCTATACAAATGGGGGGCTCTGCACTGAGGGGGATTCTATACTAATGGGGGCTCTGCACTGAGGGGGATTCTATACTAATGGGGGGCTCTGCACTGAGGGGGATTCTATACTAATGGGGGCTCTGCACTGAGGGGGATTCTATACTAATGGGGGGCTCTGCACTGAGGGGGATTCTATACTAATGGGGGGCGCTGCACTGAGGGGGATTCTATACTAATGGGGGGCTCTGCACTGAGGGGGATTCTATACTAATGGGGGGCGCTGCACTGAGGGGGATTCTATACTAATGGGGGCTCTGCACTGAGGGGGATTCTATACTAATGGGGGGCGCTGCACTGAGGGGGATTCTATACTAATGGGGGGCGCTGCACTGAGGGGGATTCTATACTAATGGGGGGCTCTGCACTGAGGGGGATTCTATACTAATGGGGGGCGCTGCACTGGGGGGGATTCTATACTAATGGGGGGCGCTGCACTGAGGGGGATTCTATACTAATGGGGGCTCTGCACTGGGGAATTCTATACTAATGGGGGCTCTGCACTGGGGGATTCTATACTAATGGGGGGCTCTGCACTGAGGGGGATTCTATACAAATGGGGGGCTCTGCACTGAGGGGGATTCTATACTAATGGGGGCTCTGCACTGAGGGGGATTCTATACTAATGGGGGGCTCTGCACTGAGGGGGATTCTATACTAATGGGGGGCGCTGCACTGATGGGGATTCTATACTACTGGGGGGCTCTGCACTGAGGGGGATTCTATACTAATGGGGGGCTCTGCACTGAGGGGGATTCTATACTAATGGGGGGCTCTGCACTGAGGGGGATGTCTATACTAATGGGGGCTCTGCACTGAGGGGGATTCTATACAAATGGGGGGCTCTGCACTGAGGGGGGAATCTATACTAATGGGGGGTCTTCACTGAGGGGGGATTCTATACTAATGGGGGGCTCTGCACTGAGGGGGGGATTTTATACTGATGGGGGAGTCTGCACTGACGGGGGATTCTATACTGATGGGGGTCAGCACTGGGGGGGGTGTATGTACTGATGGGGCTTTCTGCACTGAGGTGGGAGGTTGATACTGATGGAGGGGGGTCTGCAGACTCTGTACTGAGGGAGGGTTTCTGTACTGATGGGAGGTCTGTACTGAGGGAGGGGGTCAGTACTTAATGGGGGGTCTATACTGAGGAAAGGGGGTCTGCACTGAGCGGGGGTCTGTACTGATGGAGGGGGTCTGTACTGAGGGAGGGGAGTCTGTACTTAGTGGGGGGGTCTATATTGATGGAAGGGGGTCTGTACTGAGGGAGGGGGGCTATATTGATGGAGTGGGGTCTGTAGTTAGTGGAGGGGGGTCTGTACTGAGGTAGTTGGTGGAGGGGGGTGACACCAATTTTTTTGGCACCGGGTGACACCAACCCTAGTGACGCCACTGCATTGAGGTGCTGCTCCCAATGAGCTTTGTGGGGCAAAGTCATGTGTCTTAGCATGCAGATCATAATGATTTATTTGGCCAGCAGATGTTAAAAAGAAGCTCTGTTGACCAGACCTAGTTATAGCAGTGGTGTTTACTTGTTAAAGCGGTACTAAATTCCCCCCACCCCCATGTTTGTTTTTCTACTTACCCGTAGTGCTGTAGGTGCCACACAGTGGGTTCTGCACTGGCATCTTGGTTCACTTCAGCTAGCTGCCCCTTCGGGGTGTAGGTAGCCAGCTCCAATAATGCACTGGACCCACCCTGGCCCACCCTTTGGACTGTCCTTTGGACTGTCCCACCCTTTGGACTGTCCTTTGGACTGTCCCACCTTTTGGACTGTCCCCTGGCTACTCTGTGTGTTGATCCTGTAGCCTCCTGGGAGATGTGATGTAAGTATCCCAGGGGGCTGCAGGGCCAGGTACACATCATTCTGGTCTAAGCTGGAATGGTGGCAGGGGATGGAACTATTAGAAACATTTAAAAAATGATAGGAAAGGAAAAATCTGCAACTCTGCTCCTTTTCTAATCAATTTTGTGATTATTCCTACAACAAGCTTGTCACTGATTTAAAAAAATGCAGGTTAAAGGACAGGAAAAATGTTGCAGTTTTTACTTTTCAAAAGAATGTCCCTGCTTTAAATGGTCCTACTATAAATGTAAGACACATATGAATATATTCATAGAAAATAAAATGTTTTTTTGAGTTCACTTCTGTTCTTTATATAAGTTCAAATCAAAAAGAAAAATGGGTCTTTTAAAACATCAGCAGATAATGTATACTAGTTAAGGTTACTTTTTAGTACTTCAATACAAAATCACTCATGGATAGGATTCTAACATATAATCATATTTACAAGCAATTCTTTTTATTATACAAGCATTCTAACTGCATTATAACAAGTATTGTATAGCATAATAGAAAACAGTAAAAGCCATTATTAAGTTATTGGTACTTTCCTTGTGATGTAGAAAATTTTACTCACCGCAGGATACAACAGCTAGACGCTCAAAATCTGAGTTAATTTTACATTATGTATAACCAAGATAATGGAACTTGAAGTCATCATGTACAGAGCATGAACATAGTGCTTACATCTATAGATTAAAGATGCATTTTCTTAACAAGCAGACTTCATGTTTGCAAAGAAGAATAACTACAGTTGAATTGACCCCCTATGAACTACATGTTTACAGTAATGCTAAAGGATTAGTGTGACTACCCTTGCTCTGTTTAGCTCCTTAGGCATATACTAATTTAAAATTAAAATTCACAATAATTATGCTATACAGCTTGTGTTTACTAACCAGCACTCAGAATCAAGTTTAACATAGATGTCTAAAACGCTACTTTGGGCAATGAACAAAAGCTATTAGGCACTTGAAGCTAGTGTAGAGGAAATCAGCTGTGGTACAAGCAGGTCAACTATTCAGTTTAGCTTAAAACATTTTTAAAGTGGAACCAAATCTATAAATCTAAAGGGTTGTAAACCCTCCTGGTTTTTCACCTCAATGCATTCTATGCATTGAGGTGAAGAACCTCTTGTAGTGCACCAGCTCCCCAGAGCCCCCCTTTTACTTACCTGAGCCCGAGCGCCAGGGACGAGCACACCAGCTCCAGCCATTGTCTTAGGTCCTGATTGGATAGATTGATAGGAGCACAGCCATTGGCTCCTGCTGCTGTCGATCAAATCCAATGACGCGGGAGCCGGGGGCGGAGCCAAGTCCTGCTGTCTGTGTCAATGGACACAGCAACAGGACACGGGAAACATGCCCGCACGGGTGCCCCAAGGGAGAGCGATTCTCTGAGGGGGCACTCAAGAAGAGGACGAGCCAGGAGCGCCGCTGAGGGATCCCAGAAGAGGAGGATCAGGGCCACTCCAACTGGCAAAAGCAACTGCACAGAGGAGGTAAGTATGACATGTTTGTTTTTAAAAAATAAATAAAAAAGGAACCTTTAGTTATCCTTTAACTGTTTTCCAAGACAGTTACATTCAAGATATGCCTTGAATGATAACTGTTAGACACCTTTCGCACTGGGGTGTTTTTTAGGCACTTTTGGGCTAAAAATAGCGCCTGTAAAGTGCCTGAAAAACACCTCCCCTGCAGTCCCAGTGTGAAATCCCTGGGGCGTTGTGCTGGCAGGATGTTAAAAAATGTCCTGCAGCAGCATCTTTGGGGCGGTGAAGGAGTTGTGTATACACTGCTCCTCCACCTCTCCTGCCTATTGAAATGAATGGCCACCACTGCCAAATCGCCTGCAAAGCGCGGCAGCGCTACATGGGCGCATTTAACCCTTTATTCGCCCACTAGCAGGGGTTAAAAGCCCCCGCCAGCGGCCGAATAGTGCCGCTAAAATGACGGTAAAGTGCTGCTAAAACTAGGGCGTTTTACCATCAACGCCCCCCCCCCAAATGTGAAAGCAGTCTTACAGTTTCTAGTGTGCTTATGTTAATCTTAACAGAACTGTCAATCCTTCAAATGTCATAGCTAATCACAAGTGCAGCTCCATGGCCACAGCAGATCAAACAGAGGTTAAGATGGCAGCTTATTTTGCGATAAAGAGTTAATGACTGTTATTGGTTGATTGTATGTTAAAAAGGAAATATGTCATTTGAATATGTACCCCTTATTGGTGGACGGTGGCCAGTAACGTCCATATTTTACCCATACTTAACTCCATGCCAGGGATAATTAAAGTTAAACAGTATATGAGCCAATGTGTTGTTGGGTCAATTATTTTTATATGCTGTTTCCTATGCATAGAGATTTGGATAAGAAGCAATGGAATCAGCTGATGAAAGGTAATTATAATTAGATAATAATAAGATAGTCAGAACTAGAGTTTAAGGCCCCTTTCAGGCCTACGGATCAGTTTTTACTCATCCGCTTGCTCCGTTGATCCCCGCTGAGCCGGTGGATGACATGTCCACCTTTGCACACTGTGGAGGGATGGACCTGTGAGAGCTCCACTCTCTGCTATGGGGGATAGGATGATTATGGACCGCCTGTTCATTTTCATCCGATCCGCCAGACAGATGGAAAATAGGACATCCATCCATCTGGATTTTGCGGAGCGGATCGGATGTCAGCAGGCATGTCACTGCTAATATCCGTTGCTCTATAGAGCTGTATGGAGTGACCATTCAGATCCGCCTGAAAAAACTGACAGACGGATCTGAACGGTCCGCACATGTGAAAGGGGCCTTAAGGTGAAAATGCATCTTTCACTGTTTATGAGCAAATATTTTGTGGTGCTTGTAAGTACCTGTATTAGTCATCAATTTAATGTGTCCCTTGGAAATAGTCCTTCTTTGCCACAACCTCCCCCAAAGAATTTCTGAAAAACAAATTTAAACAAAAAAGCCCAAAATATTTACCCTAATTCATGTTCAAGTGAGATGATACGTCCTGAGTCTTATATATTCTGCCCTGCAAAGGAGAAGGGTCTTTCTTTAGGTGTCCACATTCTACCAGGCTGACATGGACATCTCCTGTTGGCTGTCCTATGAGATGGACCTCTCAGCATAAATGGGCTGCAGTGGTGTGAAGATGTGAGGAAAAGTTGGCCAGTCTACTGTAGCACTAGATCCACCGTTCATAAAGTCTGGCTAGGGAACAGACCAGAAGTTAGGTGATCTGGGGATATGCTTTAAACCCTGCCACCTTCCAACAATGAGCATTGAAGTCCTATTCTTGTCATCCACCTCTCAAAATACATATACTGTAACAACATCAACATGTAAAAATACATAAGTGGACCATATAGTGAATCTAGTGTTGAGTTATTCACTTCATGGTCATCACAGAGGACAATGGGGCACTCTTTATGTCTAGGGGAGAAGATATTTCATCTCCAAATATGGAATAGCTTCATCACAGTAAGAGCTGTGAAAATGTGGAACAGACTCCCTCAAGAGGTGCTTCTGGCCAGCTCAGTAGTTTGTTTTAAGAAAGCCCTGGGTTCTTTCCTAGATACACATAATATAACTGGATACTAATATTTATAAGTAAAGTTGATCCAGGGAACATCTGATTGCCTCTTGGGGGATCAAGAAGGAATTATTTCCCCTGCTGGAGCAAATTAGATTATGCGTTGCTGGGGGGGGGTTTGCCTTCCTCTGGAAAAACCGTGGCTATAGGATTATATATATTTTTTTCCTTCTATTGGTTGAACTAGATGGACTTGTGTCTTTTTTCAACCAGACTAAATATGTAACTATGTAAAAAGCATGAACCTTATTAGGCAGTGAAGGATGTGGCATTAAAAGACAGACTTCAGGCCTTTAAAGTCAGGATAAATGGTCCTAGAGGCAGAATCAGACACTGACCAAAGCAGGTTGGGCACACTTATTAGCGAAAGTAAAAATTTGAAAATGCTATATAATGAACTTCATGACAGTCAGAAGATTTGGCTAGAAAGAAATTGTAGGGGAAGCCTATTGGAAATGAAGTCAAGGCTGATGCCAGGTGGGGGATGGTGGTAGGCAGGTTTTCAGCCACATATTGTGTACAATGTCCTTCTGAGCTCATGTCCCTGTACAGCCACAGGTTTGAGCAGTATCAGGCTGAAGTACTTGGCATCCACCAGATAAAATGTGATGAATGATCCATGCCACATTAAAGTGTTGATGCTTGCGTTTTTTCTGATTGATTATGTGTATTCATATCTGTTGATCTGCAGAAAAGAATGCAATCCAAGAACTAATTCAGATTAGCCTGCATGTATGTATTAAGGCAAATTAGGTTTGCAGTTCATCGTGTTGGGTTTGTCAATTAATTTGCTCACCACTAAAAAGGAGCAAAGAATGTTTTCCAACTTTTGTGTTTTATCAAGAATAATGTAAAAAGTGGCTGGATGGTGGTGTTAACCTATAGGCAGATGGGCTGGTATCAAAGCAGAACACTTCCTAATAAATCTCATAGGCCCTTCAGAATCAGTGTTATTACAGGTCCAAGAAAAACACCTTTGCCTTCAAAACCAGTGATAGGGTGCCAGACTTTCTTGCTTATCCCATCTCCAAGATGGTGAAACAGTTAATTTTCTTGTCTAAAATACATTTGCAATGAAGAACAGTGCAACCCTTGATTGTCCTTGTGATTTATGAAAAATATAAATGAAGCCAGCTGCTTGGCTAGGACTGGAGAGTGGAAGAAACCCTGGCTGCAGCTGCTCCTTGTGGCTGTTGGCCTGCAGTGCTGAGGTGGTTAACAGTTGTATCAGTGAGAAGAGGGAGCTGCTAAGCAGGAAGAGTTCAACGTACTGAGTCAGGCAACACTGCACGTTAGGAACTGTAGTCCAGAGTAGAGTACTGTATTACCAGGAGGAGGGGGGAAAGCTGCATTTTCTCAGGCTATACAGGACATAGCTTTCTCTTGCCATGAGGGGGACAGAGACTGCAAACAGACAGATAGAGTTATGGGTGACCTGGGTGCAGGATGACCTGGGATGAGCTGGGAGCAGAGCAGAAAGTGGACTAATTACTGTGTGTGACTGGATCGTGAGCTGTAATTTTGCTGGCATGGGTGAGCTGCTGTTGTGGGGATTTACTGTCTGCTGCTAGAGTCACTGAGTCCTTTAGAAACGGACCATCAAGTAGCCTTATTACTGTGTGCAGGCTTGACACAGACTATTTTCATGTGCACCAACTGTACAATTTGGCCCCAACACTAGCTAGAGCAAGAGTTAGGACTAAAGACTTTACAGCTGCTACAGAGAGACCTTTACTTATTGCCTATGCTAAGAGATATCTCTCAGGGGACACTGCACCATATCCTAGCCAGTCAGTATCATCATTAGCACTCATTCAGGTACTGCCCAGCTGCTATCACCAGCACCCGCATCATCTCTTCTCACCTGTCACACTAGTCAAACATAGCTGGGGAAGCTTCCCATAGGCTCCTCCTTATAATAGCCAGTGAGGAAAATGGAGGTGGACAGAAGTGAAGAAGATTGAATCCGAGAACAGTGTGGCAAGGATGATGGTAAAAGAGAATATTCAGGGTGGAAAGCTTGCAGTTATACAGAAGGATCACAGAATTAAAGAAGAATTACAGAGGGAATGAGAGTGTAGATGGGAGATTTGAAGTGGGGGGAGGGAATAGAAGGATTTATGGTGGCAGAGTGTAGGAGATTTTGTGCTAGAAGGAGGGAGGTGGAGATTTAATGCTGGAAAGGGGGGGATAAGAGGGTTTATGGTTAAATTTGCACCAGAAGGGGGGGTTGGTAGTGGTGGATAGGATCTGTGCTTGGAGGGGAGTTTGGGAAGGGGTTTGTACATGAATTTGTGCATGAATCAGGGGTTGGGAGGTACCCCAGATTGGAACGGCAGTGTAGCTGCAGTAGCCACATACACACTGTGCAGTGTCAATGTGTAGGGGAATTCAATCTCAGCTATGTGCTGCCTGGGAAAGGGGGAGATATGATATACGTGCCCAAGCGGTGTGCAGAGCAGGGATGGGTGAAGGAGCTCTGCTGAGTGCCCTGACATTTTTTACTGCACCCCCCATATCAGGTAGGCTAGATCCAGCCTTGGTGCCAATCTACAGACAACTCATCGCTAAATTCTGAATTTGAAAGCTTTGAGTTCAACAATGCTGTACAATAAAAAAAAAGGAAAAGAAGAAGATAAACAACCATATCATATGGGTGGCCACTGGGTGGTGCTGTGGGAACCCATTATCAATTGTCAAGTCCTGAGCAAAAGATATTCACTAAATTAGAAAATTTTTAAGGACTTTTCAGACACAGTAAAACACTAAGTTAAAATTCAACACATTTTATTTGCATAAAAAACTAAAAACATAGCAACAAAGCTAATCATATTATATTAAAATCAGCACTCCTCAGATATAAGGATGATAACCCCCACTTGTTATTCAATAAAATAATTTTCAACAATGCAATTAGATAGTATCACTTGGGGGGTTCCATCAACCCTTTGTTTTGCAGCTCAACATGTTTCGCAGGAATTCCGTTTCCTCAGGAGCTTCTTGGGTGCAATCAAGTTGTTAAGACGGTTTTTTGATTTAGCCTCTGAAGAAACTGGGAGAAGTCCGGTGAAACCGGCCAGGCAATTTATGTGATCACCTCTGATGTTGTGACCAAAACAATATCACCCTGAGGATTTGAAGCATGGCACAACCTGTGATGACCAAGCATTGAGTTTGATGAAGCACCCTAGGACCAGATAAGTACCCATCCAATATTTTATCTTGAAGGAATAGTGACTGTGTAATAACCTACTTAGTCCAGATTATGCACTCCAAAGGACTCCACAGGAAATGTTTTGGTAGCCCAGTGCTCTACAAAGACTGTGCATCTATTTTTAGTGCGAGGGGGGGGGAGTCTAGGATACAGCATGATTTTACGATTGAATACGTGAATGAATGAAAGATACTTCATTTTCACATTTTGTTCCTGACATTTGAACCTCATCTAGACCACTACTATCAGTCTCTGGAAACATTTAATCCAGGGTTTGGTTGTCTTCACCATTTGCCATCGGTCTGTGTTCATTTGGAGCTGGGACTTTGGTGCAACATTCATGCTTTCTGTGGTTCATCTTCACTCCTTTACCTCACAGGACTATTTTACCAGCTACCAGGGTGTACAATTCCATCTATGTTTCTTCTCTTAAGTAGCTCAGTGCTAATATAGAGGACATTATATACAACACAATAGCACTTATGGTTCTACAGTACAACTGTAGAGGGGGTCACATTCTTTTAGCAATGTATGTGTCTTGTCATATGTGTGTTTTTTTATATATAGTTTTCCCTAACTTTTTCAGACCATTTGTTGCCTTATGAGTTTATGTGAAATCTCCATTAATAGCTGTAAAATATTGTAATTTTGAAAATATTTCATTTAGCTTGTATCTATGTAGGGCGTAACATTTTATTTTCACAGAAGTCTCTGTTAGACCAGACAAATTGGTTCCTAGGTGTATCTAAACAATGGGACCCAAACCTCATTGTTTTACACATACTCACTTCAAAGGATCCCATGCTGGGATATGCAATGAAGGGAGGCCAGCCCGGGAACATTCAAGTTAATCTCCTTCTCAGAATAGTCACAAGGATTTGCGTTAATGGGGTCTGACTTATGCAAAGTATAGGGATTGGGGAGGTAGCCAGGGAAGCTCACCAATCAGAAGCCCCGCTATGCCAACCAATGAGGCATCAGCCTGTAATGATATACACAGACCAGATGGGAGGGAGAAAGTCACTTTATGGGAGAGCAGCCATCAGAATGGAACCTTGGTGAAAAGGGTAATTATGGGAAAGGTCTGCATTTTACTTGTAACTAAATATGTTTGTAGATTAATGTTTTAAGGAATATACTCTGTATTCCTTCATGTAATTGTCTTATTTTAACCTAATATTTTCTTCCTTGGTGTAAACTATAGATAGATGGTTGTGTATTAGATAGACTTTCAACTACTTACCAATAAATGTTGTTATTGTGTTAAAGCTTTCACTCTTGGTCAAAGAACTCTCATTTAACCCACATCATATCTTTGAGATATTAAATGTTAAATATAATAAACGGGTAACACATTAAACTTTTTGCCTTATTGAGATGTATGGTGGGCTGTGAGAGTTTTTTTTTGTTTGGTAAAGCGAGGAGGCGGTTGAGCTAAATTCAGTTTTTTTTATTCTTGAGTTACACAATCAAGTTGTTCAACTGAATATAAATACAGTACAAGCAAAATATCTGTACTATTATGAAAATACATAAATTTAAATGTTCATCTTCTTGAGATACTTACATCACTATTACCAGATGCAGGCAAACAGACCCAAATTTGTGTGGAAAAGAAATATAAACAAAGACACACAAGAAACAAGTGTTTTTTCAGAGGCTCCAAAAGAACACATTATCCAAACACAGGGATCATTTACACAGATGCAACAAGAGTTCTACTACATCCCTTACATCTGGGCATACAACTTTAACATCTAGCGCTCCTTTTTTCTTCTTTACCCTTGGAAATGGAACATGAAGCGTGGGGTTTATTGGGGATAGCATTAATGGCAAATTCTATTGTTACTTTTCCATCTGTATGCACAGGTCCTGCAGTTCACAAAGAATAGCTTGGATATTTTTTTTATACAAAATAAATAGAGTTACAGAGACAAGTCATAAATTTGTCCTTTAGAAGTAAGGACTTATTGTTTTGTCATATTTCAATAAAATTTATACAATTATACACCTTCATCTCTTTGCATGAAAAATTATACTGAAATCAGTACATATGTAAATAGAAAATCTCTCTCTTGGTGACTTAAAGAATGGTTGGAATCATTTAAGTAAAATAGTTTAAAGTTGCCATTTGAACTTCATAGATTTATGGGAGGAAGAAAATGTGGAAGATTCTGATGCTTTTCCTAATATTTCAACTTTTTAAAAGATCATAATATTTCATTTTCACTTATCTTTACCAATGCCAACCTTGTAGCATTTTTCACTTCTGTTATAAAGTGGGAAGCATTACTTGAGTTAGAATATCAATTTGCTGATTAAACCAGCAGACAAGGGAGGCATACAGTGGTGATGGACTCTGACAAATATAAGTGGATGTACATAAGAATCCTATCTACTAAGAAGTGTTATAGCAAACTCTCCAAACATTAGCATTCAATGAGAACTGTTTAAGCTTGTAAAAAAAGTTAAACTGATAGTATCTGGCAATAATTCATTAGAAAATATTACTTTCTTAAAGAACATGTTGAAACATTACCATTCTGTGTCTGTGATACACCACATTTATTACATAGTTTACAAGATATAGTCTTGCCAGATGATTCAATCCTGGTATCTTTAGATGTAGGAGCAATGTATTCCTCCATACCACATGATAAAGGTATTTCAGAGTGCACCACTCTTCAGACTTGTCCTAACAGGAACATAACTTATTTTTGTTACATTTATTGACATTTATTCAAATTCATAACGTTTTCTTCTCTATTGGGGGCTCATTACCTCCAGGTACAGGAAACAGCGATAGGGATGACATGTACTCCATGCTATGCATAAAGTTATCACATGGTCATATATTTCAGTGTTTATAGTCATGGTCAAGTTATGGCTGCTGATGGGTGTGTACATACTCTATATAAATCTACAAACACCTACTGAGAATTCTTCTAGTTCTTTGAATGCATTTATGCATTGCCATGGGGATGGGATTGTTGCGCAGGTGCACTGAAGATGCAGAGATCCGGAAGTGTGATTGAAGCAGCAATGTGGGCAGAACTTTTTTCAGTGTTCAAAACATTTTTTGCTTTTAAACATGCTTGCACCCTACAATGAATGTGTCAGAAGGACATATGTCATCTGTGTGCAGACCCCTGCAATACCTACAACATCACCTTGCCTGCATTTCATACACATTTTTAACATCCACTTTATACACAGCTCTACTCATCTGCTGTATATTTTGGCCTGTATCTCTGGATATGAGTGACGCTGCTCCTGTTTTACTATTTGGACATATGCTTACTGCACCCAGACCTGCCGCATATTTTGCATGAAGAAACTTGCCATTTGACTGGTTCAACAATCTTAAACACTTGTGGATCATGTGTCTGGAAGCCCTCATTTATGTTTCATCATATATGTATTCATCACCTTTTGCTTTGTGTATAATGGCTGTTTGATCATGTCTCTCTGATCCTCCTCTTTTTCCACTGTCTCAAAAAAAAACCTGATATTTACAGAGCTAGGGGACGGGCTGCACGTGCTCAGTTTGGTGTGTATTGCTATAGAGGTTTTTTTTTCCTGGGAGAGTGCATGCGATCAGCACAGGGCCCATCAGCACTGTCCAGACAGAGGATCAGGGGAGAATGAAAACTCCTCCTACAAGATTTACTCGGAACTGATGCAAGTCACAAGGCTGCTATATACTGCTGATGAGAAACGGTGTTTATCAATTTATGATTACTAAAATAATTGCATTTCTGTGTTCTGTGTAGTGTGGGAGACCAGATATAGTGAATGCAGGTTCTGGGTTTAAGAGGGTGAATTTGTCTGACAAATTAATTTATATTTTTTAACTTTTAAATGATTCCTAATAATGTTTCCACCATCACAGTATGATCCTTTCCTATAGTCTGCCCAGTACATTATTATTTTTTTCATTCTCTCAATAAAATGGTGAGACCAACATCTAGAGTATGGAAACATTTCCACAGTGCAATTTCTGTCTTAGAGCAAAGCTGCAATCTACAAATATTTTGAGAAACATTCTTTTCCAAATGCTACAAGGATGACAAAACACATCCTGGCATGCCAGAGGTGCCCTAAAGACATTCACAATACTTTATAGAATGACATGAAGAGAACCAGAATAAAAGTGCAAGTAGCTTTTCCCTCCAGAGTTCTCATTCCAGAAACACTCTTTCTGTGCTTCTTCATCAGTAGCATCTTCATGTAATAAAGTGTTACAAACCACAGCCAAAAATAAACAATCACTTCATTTTTAGAGAAAATGACACCTGGAAATCAGGAAACAATTGATCAAGCTCTTGTACGAGCAATATACTGTATGCTTCTGGATCAGCATTGTCAATAAATGAAAATGTATATTGGCAGGAAGCTTTTAAATTATTATGAGGGAAAGAGGGGTGGCTACCCGTTCTTATATTTATTTCAAATATTCCTAACATATACAGTCCTTATTATTCCATTTGTAATAAAAAATACAATTTAAATAAGCAAGTTTAGTTTATTTACTTTTATGTACTTTTATTTCAAGCATAATACTTTTATTTACACTGCATTTTACCTTCCCAGGGTAACAAAACGACATTTAGTTAGTAAAACTACTCCACACTGATTTTTTTTTTCACTTTTTCAGAAAATTTTTATTTTTTTTCAATGGCTTCAAAATTTCTGGAAATTGTACATCTCTGATGAAGATCAACTGTAAGAGGCATATTTATAAATAAATGATTGGTACATTTGCAGGTAGTTAATTATTCCCTCTAATTTTAAACTTGTGCACCAGAAAGATTCACTTATGGTAAATACAGTATTTGATAAATGTCATATTTACTGCTTTATAAATATTCCCCTATAATTGGATTGAACTGTTTTCCTGCTCTAACAGTAAAAGTAGATGGATCACATCCATGATTATAGTTTAGATAAGGCATTATTTGCATGAATAATGGGTTCTTTTTGAAGATTTTGATTGTGATTTTATGCTATTTTTATTTTTGACTGTATTTTATGTATACATTTTAAAAAGATGTATTTTTATGTAACAATATTGGATACATGGTTTGATATCAACCCTCCCCTGAACCCACTATTAGATTTAGGCTTTATAATTATTAGCTAAAATAGCTTACGACCAATATGTTTATATATTTTTAATAATCTGAGATTGGAATTTACAAATTACAGGGGTCATTTGCCAATTGTAGAGTTGTCTGTCGGTTGATGTAATATGCCTAATAGGTAAAGTACGGTGGTAAGCAATCTTCTATAGTCATAGGTGTGAATCACTGTTAAAAATGCAAAGAAATAAGGTTACTAGCAGCAATATCTGGCAATAGAAGGGTTAATTGAACAGACGGATGATCCACCATAGGCTTAATGCAGCCTATATTAAGTCTATTGATCTCTAGTAATTGGGTTCTGAAGGGGTTACAATGAGGAGGATATTTAAACTCTGTTGCCATGCCGTGGAGCCACCCCCTGTGGCGAAGTTGAATGTGATGAAGCACGTCGGAGTGTGGCTACACGATAACTGGATGTGATGTCAGGGCGTTGGCTCAGGAACTGTGAGCTCCTGATTTGATCCAAGCGGGATGGTGAGATCGCAGCACTGAGGCATCTGACATTCAATTGATTTTAATTATGGGTGTATTTTATCTGTTCTTGATGTGAGTGCAATACTTTTGAAATAAAGCGGGTACCTTAAGGTTTTACACTATCAGAGTCTTTGTCTCATTTCTTTCCCCACATGTGGAGACTGTTCCTAATATCTGGATGGAGTTAGGAGATTCTAAACGGCTTTAGATTAGCATAAGCGCTATTAGCCACAGTCATGAGAGTGAATGGCAATACCATCTGGTGAACAGTATTCTTAAGGGAGTGCAACCTGCATTAACACTGCAGTGTATACTTTTTCTCGTTAATACACCAATTTTATCACATTTGTTTGGACTTTACTTATTGCTATATGGACTTTTTTATGCACATATATATATATATATATATATATATATTTTTTTTTTTTTTTTTTCTATTCACATGGTTTTGATGTGGTTTAATTGCAATTGGCGCTACAGTGGAATATCTATTTTATTATTAATTATTTCACCTTGTTGTTTGAGTATATCAGATTGTCTTATACAGTAAGACCATTTTCTACTAAAGGATGTTTGCCAGTTTGGTACCACACTGACCCTTTTTTGAGAACTTGCTTCAATATTACTTTTAAGAAAATGTACTGAAAAAGTTTTCAGACTCCTAAAATGTTTTTATGAAAAGATGTATAGCTATACCAGAGGTAAAAGATTTATAGATAAACAATGGGACCCAAACCTCCTGGATCTACAAATATTCACTTCAAAGGATCCCTCGTTTAGATATGTAATGAAGGTGGCCCTCAATACTTAACTTCCCTGAAAATTTAATGTACCTACAAGTTAAGTTTCCAGCTCAAAATAGTCTGTGCCAAGGATTTGCATTAAAGGGGGCTCACTTATGCAAAGTATAGGGATTGAAGATTTAGGCAATCCTTAACCAGAAATAGGGAGGCCCACCAATCAGAGGCATGCCATGCCAACCAATGAGGCACCGGCCTATACTGATATACACAGACTAGATGGGAGGGGGGAGAACACTCGCTCCTGAAGGGCAGTCACCAGAATGGAGTTCTCGTGTGTGCAGTAGAATGATAACTATGGAATATCTCCCTGGCACTTGTATCTAAATGTTTGTCTTATGTCTTATCCCTCTCATTGTTTGTATGTGGGTTTTGAGAATTATACTCTGTATTCCTTTATGTAAACCATAATTTTTACCCTTTTCCTGTACAATAGATAGATTGCTGTGTATTAGTTTAGGCCTCCTTACTATTTAATAATGCATTTTTGTTATTATGTTAAAGCTTTCACTCATGGTCAAAGAACTCTCATTAACCCAAATCATATCTGAGAGATATTAAATCTCAAATATAACTTATGAGTAACAGTGTTCACTATATCTAACACAGCATCTTGAACTGTGTTCAACTGCCTTTTTGCTGATTCATGCATTGTTTGACTGCCTTGCCATAATATATCAGTTTAATTGTACATCCAGTTGCTCGTTACCTAGCTTCTGTGTACTGTTATAGAGTGGTACCATTCTAACACTTACATTACACAGGTTTGAGCAGTCTTTCAACTTATGACCAGGTGTGTCAGTGGGGATCAAGCAACTTAGAGTCATGGCAGAATAGAGAACCCAATCTACCAAGTGGCTCCTGCAAGGGTACAAAGGCTACAGTTGGAATTCCTGATCTACATACTTGACTCAGTTAAAAGATAGTGAATCTGGATAACAACAGGCGGGAAGTTAGCATTTATTGAAGAAGGTATTAGCTATATATGACAAGTTTGCTTTAAAGAAAAAACTATACATAATAAATGTTTTTTTAGTTTATTTTTTTAGTGTTTACAAGTTTATAAAATTATGTTTATTTTATTTGTGTCAAATCTTTATTTTATAAAAACCTTTATACTTGATTTGATTGTAGCCGTATTAGTGCAATTGTGACAGAGAAAATTGGTTATTGTCCGTGATACTTTTTTTATTTGCACTAACATACAACTTTTCAGGACAAGCTTTCGGGGTATGTCCTCTTCTTCAATGTCCAAGCAGTACTGTTTCACAAATTTTTAAGCAGCATGTTAAAGAAAAAAAAAAAGGGAAAACCAAACACATACAAATCAATGGTAATAAAGATAGCAGCAGAGTTAGTGAGATAAGACAGAGGAGAGAGCTATAGAATGCACATTATGCTAAAGTGTTATGACCCCTCTGTGACTAGTATCCCCCCCCCTGCATTCTATAGCTCTCTCCTCTGTCTTATCTCACTAACTCTGCTGCTATCTTGATTACCATTGATTTGTATGTGTTTGGTTTTCCCTTTTTTTTTGTTTTTTGTTTTTTGTTTTTTTTTTGTTTTTTCTTTAACATGCTACTTAAAAATTTGTGAATCAGTACTGCTTGGACCTTGAAGAAGGGGACATACCCCGAAAGCTTGTCCTGAAAAATTATATGTTAGTGCAAATAAAAAAAGTATCACGGACAGTACTCAATTTTCTCTATAAAAAGCTTTGAAAGCGGAACTCTGGGCACAAAAACTTTAGTTCAAATGTATTCCTCAATATTCACAAATGGTACAAATTTACTTTGTTTGCACTTAATGCTATTACAAAACTACCTACTACAGGCTGTCTGCAATAAACTACTACGGGGAAGATTCAAGACCAGACACCCTGCACAAAGAATGAGAGTAATGGTGACCGTTTTTTATTACAAGATGTTTCTGCACAACAGAAATATTTCACTCTGGATTAGTTAAAAGATCTGGAAGAAATACACAAAGCACACCAAGATTCAAATAAGAATACACATGTCTCTTGTATTTAGACAATATAAGCTTATGCTAGAGTTCATCTTTAATAGGGATGAGCTTCGTGTTCGAGTCGAACCCATGTTCGACTCGAACATCGGCTGTTCGATCGTTCGCCGAATTGCGAACGTTATGGGCCGTTCGCGCTAAATTCGTGTGGCGCGTCACGGCCCATAATTCACTGCGGCATCGCAGTGCATTGCTGGCTGATGATTGGCCAAGCATGCACTATGACCCGCATGCTTGGCCAATCACAGCGCCGTCAGTAGAGAGAGCTGTAATTGGCCAAAGCCAGGGTGGCTTTGGCCAATTATGGCTCAGGGGATTTAGTACACACCCCACACTATATAAGGCCGCCTGCACGGCGGCCCTGTGTAGTGTGTGTTCCGGTGTGCTGAGAGATAGAGAGAGAGAGAGACAGTGTCATTTGATTTGAGTTAGATAGATTAGGCAGAACAGTCAGTCAGTTAGCTGCACTTACAGTGTATTGTGTATATATATGCATCCCAGGTGTTGCATATATATATATACACTGTATTCAGTTTAGCTAGATCCGTTCCTGTTATCTTCTATCTAGACTATTTACATTTAATGCAGTGCGTCCTGCTCACAGTGTTCAGCTAGATCCGTTCCTGCTATTTACATTTAGTGCAGTGCGTCCTGCTCACAGTGTTCAGCTAGATCCGTTCCTGTTATCTTCTAGACTATTTACATTTAGTGCAGTGCGTCCTGCTCACAGTGTTCAGCTAGATCCGTTCCTGCAATTTACATTTAGTGCAGTGCGTCCTGCTCACAGTGTTCAGCTAGATCCGTTCCTGCTATTTACATTTAGTGCAGTGCGTCCTGCTCACAGTGTTCAGCTAGATCCGTTCCTGCTATGTACATTTAGTGCAGTGCGTCCTGCTCACAGTGTTCAGCTAGATCCGTTCCTGCTATTTACATTTAGTGCAGTGCGTCCTGCTCACAGTGTTCAGCTAGATCCGTTCCTGTTATCTTCTAGACTATTTACATTTAGTGCAGTGCGTCCTGCTCACAGTGTTCAGCTAGATCCGTTCCTGCAATTTACATTTAGTGCAGTGCGTCCTGCTCACAGTGTTCAGCTAGATCCGTTCCTGCTATTTACATTTAGTGCAGTGCGTCCTGCTCACAGTGTTCAGCTAGATCCGTTCCTGCTATTTACATTTAGTGCAGTGCGTCCTGCTCACAGTGTTCAGCTAGATCCGTTCCTGCTATTTACATTTAGTGCAGTGCGTCCTGCTCACAGTGTTCAGCTAGATCCGTTCCTGCTATTTACATTTAGTGCAGTGCGTCCTGCTCACAGTGTTCAGCTAGATCCGTTCCTGTTAAATTCCTACTGACCGGCAGGCTTGTCTGGTTACAGTATATAAAGCTACCTGAAGAAAATTACAGGTGTTCTATTTGATCCTATTAGTACCACGGTCAGGCAGCTAGACTATTTACATTTAGTACAGTGCGTCCTGCTCACAGTGTTCAGCTAGATCCGTTCCTGTTATCTTCCTACTGACAGGCAGGCTTGTCTGGTTACAGTATATAAAGCTACCTGAAGAAAATTACAGGTGTTCTATTTGATCCTATTAGTACCACGGTCAGGCAGCTAGACTATTTACATTTAGTACAGTGCGTCCTGCTCACAGTGTACAGCTAGATCCGTTCCTGTTATCTTCCTACTGACAGGCAGGCTTGTCTGGTTACAGTATATAAAGCTACCTGAAGAAAATTACAGGTGTTCTATTTGATCCTATTAGTACCACGGTCAGGCAGCTAGACTATTTACATTTAGTACAGTGCGTCCTGCTCACAGTGTTCAGCTAGATCCGTTCCTGTTATCTTCCTACTGACAGGCAGGCTTGTCTGGTTACAGTATATAAAGCTACTTGAAGAAAATTACAGGTGTTCTATCCCAGCTTAGTGCAGCTACAGGCCATTAGTATGTCTGGAAGGCCAAGAAGGAGAGGCAGACAGTCACAAGCCAATAAGAGAGGGCAAGCAGGCTCTGTGTCTAGTGCTGGTCGTGGAGACGGTGCATCCTCATCAGCACGTGGCCATGGGACACGCTTGGCCTTTTTTTCGGCAGCTGGCCATGTTGAGCCGCAACATGCGGAAGACTTGGTCGAGTGGATGACCAAGCCGTCCTCATCCTCCTCATCCTCTCTCACCCATGCCCAGGGTGCTTTGTCTGGCAAAGCAGCGGCCTCTTCCCTCAGCTCAATGTCATCAGTGACTCCTTCCCTAGCTCCACCATGTCCTCATGAGGATTCCCTCGAACTGTTTGACCACAGTGTTGGGTACATGCTCCAGGAGGATGCCCAGCGTTTGGAAGGCTCTGATGACGATACTGAGCTCGATGAAGGCAGTAACATGAGCGCGGACAGAGGGGGTGCCCAAGAAGGACAGCAATCTGGCAGTCATGCTCCCCCTGCTGCAGCATACTGCCAGGTTTGCTCCAGTGATGAGGAGGGAGGGGATGATGAGGTCACTGACTCAACGTGGGTGCCTGATAGGAGAGAGGAGGAGGAGGAGGAGGAGGAGGAGGAGGAGGAGGCGGCAGCACATCACCAACGAGGCAGGATGCCCTCCAGGGGCCAGCCTAAGGGCAGCACATTGACTGCATCACACCCCAAAGCTCCACATGTGCAGGGCGCTGCAGTCTCTGCGCGTTATTCAAAAAGTTCTTTGGTGTGGGCCTTTTTTGAGACGAGTGCATCAGATCGCACCGCTGCTATTTGCAACATATGTCTCAAGCGTATCTCGCGTGGCCAAAATATCTCCCGCTTGGGTACCACATGCTTGACCAGACATATGTTGACCTGCCATGCAGTTCGTTGGCAAGCGTATCTAAAAGACCCACACCAAAGAACAAAGAGGATCTCTCCTTGCTCCTCATCAGCTGAGATTTCCAACCCCACTAGACCTTCAGTCCTCTCTGAGACCTGCAGTGAGAGGAATGAAGGTGTAGAATTAGGTGTGTCACAGCCAAGTACTTGTGGGCAATCTGCTTTTGGTACACCGACGTCAGATTGTACCAGGCAAATTTCCCTGCCCCAGCTGCTGCACCGCCGAAAGAAGTTTGCTCCCAGCCATCCACATGCCCAGCGGTTGAATGCTAGCTTGGCAAAATTGCTAGCACTTCAACTGCTGCCTTTTCAGTTGGTAGACTCTGCCCCCTTCCGTGAGTTTGTGGAATGTGCGGTTCCTCAGTGGCAGGTACCCAAACGCCACTTTTTCTCACGGAAGGCGATTCCGGCTCTCTACCGGCATGTGGAAGGCAATGTCCATGCCTCGCTGGACAGGGCGGTCAGCGGTAAGGTGCATATTACCGCTGACTCATGGTCCAGCAGGCATGGACAGGGACGTTACCTAAGTTTCACGGCGCATTGGGTGACTCTGCTGGCAGCTGGGAAGGATGCAGGACAAGGTGCAGTAGTGTTGGAGGTTGTTCCGCCACCACGCCTCCAAAATGCTGATTGTGACACACCTCTCTCCTCCACCCCCTCCTCTTCTTCTTCCTCCATGGCCTCTTCCTCGGAACCAGCGGTGCTCCGTAGGCGTTCAAGGGGCTACGCAAGTACGCAGGCCAAAAGATGCCATGCGGTGCTTGAGCTGGTGTGCTTGGGGGACAGGAGCCACACTGGGGCAGAGGTTCTGTCAGCTCTGCAGGGGCAGGTTCAGAGGTGGTTGACGCCACGCCAACTTAAGGCAGGAATGGTGGTTTGCGACAATGGCACCAACCTCCTCTCTGCCCTCCGACAGGGACAAATGACCCATGTGCCCTGTTTGGCTCACGTCCTTAACTTGGTGGTGCAGCGGTTCTTGGGCAGGTACCCGGGCTTACAGGATGTCCTGAGGCAGGCCAGGAAAGTCTGTGTGCATTTCCGCCGGTCATATAATGCCAGTGCTCGGCTGACGGACCTCCAAAAGGAGTTTAACCTGCCCAAGAACCGCCTAATCTGTGACATGCCCACCAGGTGGAACTCAACGTTGGCCATGCTGCAGCGGCTGCACACGCAGCAGAGGGCCATCAATGAGTACCTGTGCGACTATGGCACCAGGACAGGGTCAGGGGAGCTTGGTTTTTTTTCCCCACGCCAGTGGGCCATGATCAGGGATGCATGCACTGTCCTGTCACCATTCGAGGAGGCCACGAGGATGGTGAGCAGTGACAGTGCATGCATCAGTGACACTGTCCCCCTTGTCCACCTGTTGGAGCACACGCTGCGTGGAATAATGGACAGGGCACTTGAGGCAGAACAGAGGCAGGAAGAGGAGGACTTCCTTAGCTCTCAAGGCCCCCTTTATCCAGACAGTGTTCCTGCGTGCCCGCCGATCACATAGGAAGAGGACGAGGAGGAAGAGGAGGAGGAGGAAGATTGTGTCAGTATGGAGGTGGAGCCTGGCACTCAGCATCAGCAGCAGTCTTTAAGGGATCAGTCCCAAGAAACACATGGACTTGTACGTGGCTGGGAGGAGGTGGCTGCGGACCATGTCGTTCTTAGTGACCCAGAGGACTCCGGACCGAATGCCTCAGCAAACCTACGCTGCATGGCCTCCCTGATCCTGCAAAGCCTGCGTAAGGATCCTCGTATTCGTGGTATCAAGGAGAAGGACCAATACTGGCTGGCAACCCTCCTTGATCCACGTTACAAGGGTAAGGTTGCGGACCTTATCTTGCCATCGCAGAGGGAGCAGAGGATGAAACATCTTCGGGAGGCCTTGCAGAAAGGTCTGTGCAACGCGTTCCCAGAGACTGGGAGGTTACAAACTCCTGTTTCTGGACAACGTGTTGCTGAGGCTTCGGTCAGTCAAAGAAGGAGCGGTGGAGAAGGTGGCCGTCTGACCGATGCGTTCAGACAATTTTTTGGTCCGCAGCCCCAAGGTATGATCGGTTCCAGCAACCATCGCCAGCGTCTGTTTTACATGGTGCAGGAATACCTAGGGGCAAGATCAGACTTGGACACCTTTCCCACCGAAAATCCTCTGGGTTACTGGGTCTTGAGGATGGATCACTGGCCAGAGCTTGCACAGTATGCAATTGAGCTACTGGCCTGTCCTGCATCCAGCGTTCTTTCGGAACGCACATTCAGTGCTGCTGGAGGCGTGGTAACCGATCACAGGGTGCGTCTGTCCACCGACTCGGTCGATCGGCTGACCTTCATAAAAATGAATGAGTCTTGGATCACCACCAGCTACCAAGCACCTGATGCTGATGTAACCGAATAATTTTTTTTGAAATCTCAGATCCCTTCAAAGACTGCCTATGCTGATGCTGAGTGACTATCCCTGAGTAATTATCCTCTTCCTCCTCAATCATCACGCTGATAGCTTGTAAGAACATTTTTGGTTCTGGGCGCCACCACCAGTGCCTAAGGCACAATTTTTCAGCCCCTGTTTAACAGGGGCGTGTAATTACAATTTTTGATGTAATACTTTGCAGCAGGGCTCGTTCCTGCATTCCAACTAGAGTGTCTGTGAGGGGTTGCAGTGTTGTGGCACCAGCACCAGTGCCTAGGGCCCAATTTTTCTGCCCCTGTCTAACAGGGGCGTGTAATTACAATTTTTGATGCAATACTTTGCAGCAGGGCTCGTTCCTGCGTTCCAACTAGAGTGTCTGTGAGGGGTTGCAGTGTTGTGGCACCAGCACCAGTGCCTAAGGCCCAATTTTTCTGCCCCTGTCTAACAGGGGCGTGTAATTACAATTTTTGAAGCAATAATTTGCAGCAGGGCTCGTTCCTGCGTTCCAACTAGAGTGTCTGTGAGGGGTTGCAGTGTTGTGGCACCAGCACCAGTGCCTAAGGCCTAATTTTTCAGCTCCTGTTCAACAGGGGCATGTAATTACAATTCTTGATCTAATATTTCACAGCAGGGCCCTGTGAGGGCTTACAGTGTTGTGGCCACAGCAACACCTAAGGCCCAAATTTCTGCTGAGTATATAGGGCAGGACCCTACTTTCAAACATCTAACTTACAAACGACTCCTACTTGCAAACGGAAGGAGACAACAGGAAGTGAGATGAAATCTACCCCTAGGAAGGGAAATTCTCTCCTGTAAGAGTTAATATGGGAAAACAATTTCTCCTTTCCACTGATGCTTTCCAATCCTTGTTCCACAAAAAAACCCAAATTTTCAAAAAACATTTTTCATTGGGACAAAAAAGTGAGGTGAAATCTTCTGAAGAGGAGGAAAGACAGCAAAACAAATGTCACAGGGGTGATAACCCTTCCCTATGTTTTCCAAAAAGCTTAGAAAAGATTTTTTGGCTGGAGCTAAACACGTTAAAAATGTTCAAAATTACAAACAGATTCTACTTAACAACAAACCTACAGTCCCTGTCTTGTTTGCACCGCCTGTATACTGCTGTTCAGAGTATATAGGGCCTGGTGGCCCCACACCTTTCCTTATTTTAATTTGGGTGCGGGGTTCCCCTTAATATCCATACAAGACCCAAAGGGCCTGGTAATGGACTGGGGGGTACCCATGCCGTTTGTCTCACTGATTTTCATCCATATTGCCATGACCCGACATGACATTAAACCCGCAAGCAGTTTTAAATGAGATTTTTTCCTTTAAAAATGACATTTGGTGCAGGGACTGTTCTAAACATGGGAAACACGCGTCACTTTACAGGCATACTATAGACACCCCCCAGGTACGATATTTAAAGGAATATTTCACTTTTTTTTTTTTTACTTTAAGCATCATTAAAATCACTGCTCCCGAAAAAACGGCCGTTTTTAAAAGTTTTTTTTGCATTGATACATGTCCCCTGGGGTAGGACCCGGGTCCCCAAACCCTTTTTAGGACAATACCATGCAAATTAGCCTTTAAAATGAGCACTTTTGATTTCGAACGTTCGAGTCCCATAGACGTCAATGGGGTTCTAACGTTCGTGCGAACTTTCGGTCCGTTCGCGGGTTCTGGTGCGAACCGAACCGGGGGGTGTTCGGCTCATCCCTAATCTTTAATATAGTGTTCTGCCATGAACTTTAGGTAGCAAAGCATGCTTGGCTTTCTAATAAGTAATCCCAGCATTGTCTTTTCACATGTTTACTGCCTCTGTCTAGCTTAACATGGAAGTCCAGGCTAAACCTATGTAATCCTAAACCTGCTCTCACTCCCATTCCTATACTATACTAACTAGTCTGTAGAGGAAAGATGTTTATTCTTACCTATTCTAAGGGTGCTCCAGTTTGGTCACATGATCGGCTGCAAACACCGGCTTCTGGGGAGAGAGCAGTGACAATAGCTTCAATGGCTGGGCAGTAACGTCACCCATATGCACCTGTTGTCAGCTGTTCCTCCTCTCCCCTGAAGCCGCCGTGGGGAGTCAATAACATGACTGGACCGGACCACCCTATGAATAGTTAAGTATAAACATCTTTCCTGTGCAGGCTAGTTAGTATAAAAATTTGAATGGGAATGGTAGCAAGATTAGCATTAGATAGGTATAGCCCTGATTGCAACTGCACCCCACCCCCATGTTTCCTACCCTCCTCTAAGCGCTGGTATGAAAAAAAAAATTATCCAAATTATCATTTTAGTTACTTTAAGCCATGGTAACATGAGTATCCTTATATCTGCTTCGGTTTTCTTCCTTGGGTCCTTCTTCAGGTGTAGGGATGAGCCGAACACCCCCCAGTTCGGTTCGCACCAGAACCTGCGAACGGAGCGAAAATTCGCACGAACATTAGAACCCCATTGACGTCTATGGGACTCGAACGTTCAAAATCAAAAGTGCTCATTTTAAAGGCTAATTTGCATGGTATTGTCCTAAAAAGGATTTGGGGACCCGGGTCCTACCCCAAGGGACATGTATCAATGCAAAAAAAACTTTTAAAAACAGCCGTTTTTTCGGGAGCAGTGATTTTAATGATGGTTAAAGTAAAAAAAAAAAAAAGTGAAATATTCCTTTAAATATCGTACCTGGGGGGTGTCTATAGTATGCCTGTAAAGTGGCGCATGTTTCCCGTGTTTAGAACAGTCCCTGCACCAAATGTCATTTTTAAAGGAAAAAATCTCATTTAAAACTGCTTGCGGGTTTAATGTAATGTCGGGTCCTGGCAATATGGATGAAAATCAGTGAGACAAACGGCATGGGTACCCCCCAGTCCATTACCAGGCCCTTTGGGTCTTGTATGGATATTAAGGGGAACCCCGCACCCAAATTAAAATAAGGAAAGGTGTGGGGCCACAAGGCTCTATATACTCTGAACAGCAGTATACAGGCGGTGCAAACAAGACAGGGACTGTAGGTTTGTTGTTAAGTAGAATCTGTTTGTCATTTTGAACGGGTACATTTTTAACGTGTTTAGCTCCAGCCAAAAAATCTTTTTTAAGCTTTTTGGAAAACATAGGGAAGGGTTATCACCCCTGTGACATTTGTTTTGCTGTCTTTCCTCCTCTTTAGAAGATTTCACCTCACTTTTTGTCCCAATGACAAATGTTTTTTGAAAATTTGGGTTTTTTTGTGGAACAAGGATTGGAAAGCATCAGTGGAAAGGAGAAATGTTTTTCCCATATTAACTCTTACAGGAGAGAATTTCCCTTCATAGGGGTAGATTTCATCTCACTTCCTGTTGTCTCCTTCCGTTTGCAAGTAGGAGTCGTTTGTAAGTTAGATGTTTGAAAGTAGGGGCCTGCCCTATATACTCAGCATAAATTTGGCCCTTAGGTGTTGTTGTGGCCACAACAACGTAAGCCCTCACAGGGCCCTGCTGTGAAATATTAGATCAAGAATTGTAATTACATGCCCCCGTTGAACAGGGGCAGAAAAACTGGGCCTTTGGTGGTGGTGGTGGTGGTGCTGGTGCCACAACACTGTAAGTCCTCACTCGCTCTTGGTGGGTGCAGAAATGGGCCCTGCTGTGAAATATTAGATCAAGAATTGTAATTACATGCCCCTGTTGAACAGGGGCAGAAAAATTGGGCCTTTGGTGGTGGTGGTGCTGGTGCCACAACACTGCAACCCCTCACAGACACTCTAGTTGGAACGCAGGAACGAACCCTGCTGCAAAGTATTGCATCAAAAATTGTAATTACATGCCCCTGTTAAACAGGGGCAGAAAAATTGGGCCTTAGGCACTGGTGCTACAACACTGCAACCCCTCACAGACACTCTAGTTGGAACGCAGGAACGAGCCCTGCTGCAAAGTATTGCATCAAAAATTGTAATTACACGCCCCTGTTAAACAGGGGCAGAAAAATTGGGCCTTAGGCACTGGTGCTGGTGCTACAACACTGCAACCCCTCACAGACACTCTAGTTGGAACGCAGGAACGAGCCCTGCTGCAAAGTATTGCATCAAAAATTGTAATTACACGCCCCTGTTAAACAGGGGCAGAAAAATTGGGCCTTAGGCACTGGTGCTGGTGCTACAACACTGCAACCCCTCACAGACACTCTAGTTGGAACGCAGGAACGAGCCCTGCTGCAAAGTATTGCATCAAAAATTGTAATTACACGCCCCTGTTAAACAGGGGCAGAAAAATTGGGCCTTAGGCACTGGTGCTGGTGCCACAACACTGCAACCCCTCACAGGCACTCTAGTTGGAACGCAGGAACGAGCCCTGCTGCAAAGTATTGCATCAAAAATTGTAATCACACGCCCCTGTTAAACAGGGGCTGAAAAATTGTGCCTTAGGCATTGGTGGTGGCGCCCAGAACCAAAAATGTTCTTTCAAGCTATCAGCGTGATGATTGAGGAGGAAGAGGATAATTACTCAGGGATAGTCACTCAGCATCAGCATAGGCAGTCTTTGAAGGGATCTGAGATTTAAAAAAAAATTATTCGGTTACATCAGCATCAAGTGCTTGGTAGCTGGTGGTGATCCAAGACTGATTCATTTTTATGAAGGTCAGTCGATCGACCGAGTCGGTGGACAGACGCACCCTGTGATCGGTTACAAAGCCTCCAGCAGCACTGAATGTGCGTTCCGAAAGAACGCTGGATGCAGGACAGGCCAGTAGCTCAATTGCATACTGTGCAAGCTCTGGCCAGTGATCCATCCTCAAGACCCAGTAACCCAGAGGATTTTCGGTGGGAAAGGTGTCCAAATCTGATCTTGCCCCTAGGTATTCCTGCACCATGTAAAACAGACGCTGGTGATGGTTGCTGACCAAAAAATTGTCTGCGGACCAAAAAATTGTCTGAATGCATCGGTCAGACAGCCACCTTCTCCACCGCTCCTTCTTTGACTGACCGAAGCCTCAGCAACACGTTGTCCAGAAACAGGAGTTTGTAACCTCCCAGTCTCTGGGAACGCGTTGCACAGACCTTTCTGCAAGGCCTCCCGAAGATGTTTCATCCTCTGCTCCCTCTGTGATGGCAAGATAAGGTCCGCAACCTTACCCTTGTAACGTGGATCAAGGAGGGTTGCCAGCCAGTATTGGTCCTTCTCCTTGATACCACGAATACGAGGATCCTTACGCAGGCTTTGCAGGATCAGGGAGGCCATGCAGCGTAGGTTTGCTGAGGCATTCGGTCCGGAGTCCTCTGGGTCACTAAGGACGACATGGTCCGCAGCCACCTCCTCCCAGCCACGTACAAGTCCATGTGTTTCTTGGGACTGATCCCTTAAAGACTGCTGCTGATGCTGAGTGCCAGGCTCCACCTCCATACTGACACAATCTTCCTCCTCCTCCTCCTCCTCGTCCTCTTCCTGTGTGATCGGCAGGCATGCAGAAACACTGTCTGGATAAAGGGGGCCTTGAGAGCTAAGGAAGTCCTCCTCTTCCTGCCTCTGTTCTGCCTCAAGTGCCCTGTCCATTATTCCATGCAGCGTGTGCTCCAACAGGTGGACAAGGGGGACAGTGTCACTGATGCATGCACTGTCACTGCTCACCATCCTCGTGGCCTCCTTAAATAGTGACAGGACAGTGCATGCATCCCTGATCATGGGCCACTGGCGTGGGGAAAAAAAACAAGCTCCCCTGACCCTGTCCTGGTGCCATAGTCGCACAGGTACTCATTGATGGCCCTCTGCTGCGTGTGCAGCCGCTGCAGCATGGCCAACGTTGAGTTCCACCTGGTGGGCATGTCACAGATTAGGCGGTTCTTGGGCAGGTTAAACTCCTTTTGGAGGTCCGTCAGCCGAGCACTGGCATTATATGACCGGTGGAAATGCACACAGACTTTCCTGGCCTGCCTCAGGACATCCTGTAAGATTTGGTACCTGCCCAAGAACCGCTGCACCACCAAGTTAAGGACGTGAGCCAAACAGGGCACATGGGTCATTTGTCCCTGTCGGAGGGCAGAGAGGAGGTTGGTGCCATTGTCGCAAACCACCATTCCTGCCTTAAGTTGGCGTGGCGTCAACCACCTCTGAACCTGCCCCTGCAGAGCTGACAGAACCTCTGCCCCAGTGTGGCTCCTGTCCCCCAAGCACACCAGCTCAAGCACCGCATGGCATCATTTGGCCTGCGTACTTGCTTAGCCCCTTGAATGGCTACGGAGCACCGCTGGTTCCGAGGACAAAGCACAGGAAGAGGCCATGGAGGAAGAAGAAGAGGAGGGGGTGAAGAAGAGAGGTGTGTCACAATCATTAGCATTTTGGAGGCGTGGTGGCGGAACAACCTCCAACACTACTGCACCTTGTCCTGCATCCTTCCCAGCTGCCAGCAGAGTCCCCCAGTGCGCTGTGAAACTTAAGTAACGTCCCTGTCCATGCCTGCTGGACCATGAGTCAGCGGTAATATGCACCTTACCGCTGACCGCCCTGTCCAGCGAGGCATGGACATTGCCTTCCACATGCCGGTAGAGAGCCGGAATCACCTTCCGTGAGAAAAAGTGGCGTTTAGGTACCTGCCACTGAGGAACTGCACATTCCACAAACTCACGGAAGGGGGCAGAGTCTACCAACTGAAAAGGCAGCAGTTGAAGTGCTAGCAATTTTGCCAAGCTAGCATTCAACCGCTGCGCATGTGGATGGCTGGGAGCAAACTTCTTTCGGCGGTGCAGCAGCTGGGGCAGGGAAATTTGCCTGGTACAATCTGACGTCGGTGTACCAAAAGCAGATTGCCCACAAGTACTTGGCTGTGACACACCTAATTCTACACCTTCATTCCTCTCAGTGCAGGTCTCAAAGAGGACTGAAGGTATAGTGGGGTTGGAGATCTCAGCTGATGAGCAAGGAGAGGTCTTCTTTGTTCTTTGGTGTGGGTCTTTTAGATACGCTTGCCAACGAACTGCATGGCAGGTCAACATATGTCTGGTCAAGCATGTGGTACCCAAGCGGGAGATGTTTTGGCCACGCGAGATACGCTTGAGACATATGTTGCAAATAGCAGCGGTGTGATCTGATGCACTCGTCTCAAAAAAGGCCCACACCAAAGAACTTTTTGAATAACGCGCAGAGACTGCAGCGCCCTGCACATGTGGAGCATTGGGGTGTGATGCAGTCAATGTGCTGCCCTTAGGCTGGCCCCTGGAGGGCATCCTGCCTCGTTGGTGATGTGCCGCCTCCTCCTCCTCCTCCTCTCTCCTATCAGGCACCCACGTTGAGACAGTGACCTCATCATCCCCTCCCTCCTCATCACTGGAGCAAACCTGGCAGTATGCTGCAGCAGGGGGAGCATGACTGCCAGATTGCTGTCCTTCTTGGGCACCCCCTCTGTCTGCGCTCATGTTACTGCCTTCATCGAGCTCAGTATCATCATCAGAGCCTTCCAAACGCTGGGCATCCTCCTGGAGCATGTGCCCAACACTGTGGTCAAACAGTTTGAGGGACTCCTCAGGAGGACATGGTGTGGCTAGGGAAGGAGTCACTGATGACATTGAGCCGAGGGAAGAGGCCGCTGCTTTGCCAGACAAAGTACCCTGGGCATGGGTGAGGGAGGATGAGGAGGATGAGGACGGCTTGGTCATCCACTCGACCAAGTCTTCCACATGTTGTGGCTCAACACGGCCAGCTGCCGAAAAAAAGCCCAAGCGTGTCCCACGGCCACATGCTGATGAGGATGCACCATCTCCATGACCAGCACTAGACACAGAGCCTGCTTGCCCTCTCTTATTGGCTTGTGACTGTCTGCCTCTCCTTCTTGGCCTTCCAGACATACTAATGGCCTGTAGCTGCACTAAGCTGGGATATGTATATATATATATATATATATATATATATATATATATATATATGTACTGATACTGCAGCTAGCAAAATCAACTGCCTGCCTGTAGTATGCGAACACCACCAACCTTCTACAGGTAGCTTTAGCTGAACACTGTGAGGTGGATGCACCCCACTAACTTGTAGGTTTAGCTGAACACTGTGAGCAGGACGCACCCCACTAACTTGTAGGTTTAGCTGAACCCTGTGAGGTGGACGCACCACACTAACTTGTAGGTTTAGCTGAACACGGTGAGGTGGACGCACCACACTAACTTGTAGGTTTAGCTGAACACTGTGAGCAGGACGCACCCCACTAACTTGTAGGTTTAGCTGAACACTGTGAGCAGGACGCACCCCACTAACTTGTAGGTTTAGCTGAACACTGTGAGCAGGACGCACTGCACTAACTGTAAATAGTCTAGCTGCCTGACTGTGGTACTAATAGGATCAAAAGAACACCATTAATTTTCTTCAGGTAGCTGTATATACTGTAACAAGACAAGCCTGCCTGTCAGTAAGAAGATAACAGGAACGGATCTAGCTGAACACTGTGAGCAGGATGCACTGCACTAACTTGTAGGTTTAGCTGAACACTGTGAGGTGGACGCACCACACTAACTTGTAGGTTTAGCTGAACACTGTGAGCAGGACGCACCCCACTAACTTGTAGGTTTAGCTGAACACTGTGAGCAGGACGCACTGCACTAACTGTAAATAGTCTAGCTGCCTGACTGTGGTACTAATAGGATCAAAAGAACACCAGTAATTTTCTTCAGGTAGCTGTATATACTGTAACAAGACAAGCCTGCCTGTCAGTAGGAAGATAACAGGAACGGATCTAGCTGAACACTGTGAGCGGGATGCACTGCACTAACTTGTAGGTTTAGCTGAACACTGTGAGGTGGACGCACCACACTAACTTGTAGGTTTAGCTGAACACTGTGAGCAGGACGCACCCCACTAACTTGTAGGTTTAGCTGAACACTGTGAGCAGGATGCACTGCACTAACTGTAAATAGTCTAGCTGCCTGACTGTGGTACTAATAGGATCAAAAGAACACCAGTAATTTTCTTCAGGTAGCTGTATATACTGTAACAAGACAAGCCTGCCTGTCAGTAAGAAGATAACAGGAACGGATCTAGCTGAACACTGTGAGGTGGATGCACCACACTAACTTGTAGGTTTAGCTGAACACTGTGAGCAGGACGCACCCCACTAACTTGTAGGTTTAGCTGAACACTGTGAGCAGGATGCACTGCACTAACTGTAAATAGTCTAGCTGCCTGACTGTGGTACTAATAGGATCAAAAGAACATCAGTAATTTTCTTCAGGTAGCTGTATATACTGTAACAAGACAAGCTTGCCTGTCAGTAAGAAGATAACAGGAACGGATCTAGCTGAACACTGTGAGCAGGACGCACTGCACTAACTTGTAGGTTTAGCTGAACACTGTGAGGTGGACGCACCACACTAACTTGTAGGTTTAGCTGAACACTGTGAGCAGGACGCACCCCACTAACTTGTAGGTTTAGCTGAACACTGTGAGCAGGACGCACCGCACTAACTTGAAGGTTTAGCTGAACACTGAACAGGACGCACCCCACTAACTTTTGTAGGTTTAGCTGAACACTGTGAGCAGGACGCACTGCACTAACTGTAAATAGTCTAGCTGCCTGACTGTGGTACTAATAGGATCAAAAGAACACCAGTAATTTTCTTCAGGTAGCTGTATATACTGTAACAAGACAAGCCTGCCTGTCAGTAAGAAGATAACAGGAACGGATCTAGCTGAACACTGTGAGCAGGACGCACCGCACTAACTTGAAGGTTTAGCTGAACACTGAGCAGGACGCACCCCACTAACTTTTGTAGGTTTAGCTGAACACTGTGAGCAGGACGCACTGCACTAACTGTAAATAGTCTAGCTGCCTGACTGTGGTACTAATAGGATCAAAAGAACACCAGTAATTTTCTTCAGGTAGCTGTATATACTGTAACAAGACAAGCCTGCCTGTCAGTAGGAAGATAACAGGAACGGATCTAGCTGAACACTGTGAGCAGGACGCACTGCACTAATTTGTAGGTTTAGCTGAACACTGTGAGGTGGACGCACTACACTAACTTGTAGGTTTAGCTGAACACTGTGAGCAGGACGCACCCCACTAACTTGTAGGTTTAGCTGAACACTGTGAGCAGGACGCACTGCACTAACTGTAAATAGTCTAGCTGCCTGACTGTGGTACTAATAGGATCAAAAGAACACCAGTAATTTTCTTCAGGTAGCTGTATATACTGTAACAAGACAAGCCTGCCTGTCAGTAAGAAGATAACAGGAACGGATCTAGCTGAACACTGTGAGGTGGACGCACCACACTAACTTGTAGGTTTAGCTGAACACTGTGAGCAGGACGCACTGCACTAACTGTAAATAGTCTAGCTGCCTGACTGTGGTACTAATAGGATCAAAAGAACACCAGTAATTTTCTTCAGGTAGCTGTATATACTGTAACAAGACAAGCCTGCCTGTCAGTAAGAAGATAACAGGAACGGATCTAGCTGAACACTGTGAGCAGGACGCACTGCACTAACTGTAAATAGTCTAGCTGCCTGACTGTGGTACTAATAGGATCAAAGGAACACCAGTAATTTTCTTCAGGTAGCTGTAAATACTGTAACAAGACAAGCCTGCCTGTCAGTAGGAAGATAACAAGAACGGATCTAGCTAAACTGAATACAGTGTATATATATATATATATATATATGTGCAACACCTGGGATGCATATATATACACAATACACTGTAAGTGCAGCTAACTGACTGACTGTTCTGCCTAATCTATCTAACTCAAATCAAATGTCACTGTCTGTCTCTCTCTCTCTCTCAATGAACGCCGGGACACACACTACACAGGGCCGCCGTGCAGGAGGCCTTATATAGTGTGGGGCGTGTACTAAATCCCCTGAGCCATAATTGGCCAAAGCCTCCTTGGCTTTGGCCAATTACGGCTCTCTGTTCAGGCGGCGCTGTGATTGGCCAAGCATGCAGGTCATAGTGCATGCTTGGCCAATCATCAGCCAGCAATGCACTGCGATGCCGCAGTGAATTATGGGCCGTGACGCGCCACAAGAATTTGGCGCGAACGGCCCATATCGTTCGCAATTCGACGAACGATCGAACAGCCGATGTTCGAGTCGAACATGGGTTCGACTCAAACACGAAGCTCATCCCTATTCAGGTGTATACATCACTGCCTGCTCGATGTTCACATCTTCTATTGATGAAGGCAACATTTCCAGAGGCCAGGTCCACTCTCATAGGCTTCAGAGGCAGGATGACTCAAAGGGAAGTGAGGGGACCAGTTCCCAGGAAGACTGCAAGCAGGGAAAAATATCTGGCAGGATATTAGCATTGCTAATAAAGGAAACTGTGATTCTGATCCATTACACTGCAGGATCATTTAGGAATAGGTATTTGCAAGACTAAGGTGTAAGATACTTGATGTGTAATAATCCTAAAGGGATAATAAAGGGAAAAACTTCCTTCCTGATCCCCCAAGAGGCAATCGGATGTTCCCTGGATCAACTTTACCTATAAATATTAGTATCCATGTATATTATGTGTATCTAGGAAAGAATCCAGACCTTTCTTAAAACAATCTACTGAGCTGGCCAGAACCACCTCTTCAGGGAGTCTATTCCACATTTTCACAGCTCTTACTGTAAAGAAGCCTTTCCGTATTTGGAGATGATATCTCTTTTCCTCCAGACGTATAGAGTGCCCCCTTGTAATCTGTGATGACCTTAAAGTGAATAACTCAACATCAAGTTCACTATATGGACCACTTATGTATTTATACAGGTTGATCATAACCCCCCTTAATCCCCTCTTCTCAAGAGAGAATACATTCAGTTCAGTTAATCATTCCTCATAGCTGAGTTCCTCCATGCCTCTTATCAGTTTGGTTGCTCTTCTCTGCACAATATATTTTTTATTCTACAATGAAACATTATTTACACTTTGTTTTCATATTATGAAAGCCTAGCTCGCGCTGCACTTCTTGCAACATAATCACCAAGGCAAAATGAGCAGGCATATGTGTTGGAAAAACGTTATTCAGTGCTCAGACGGATGCTTAGATTGATCAACCAATGCATGCTACAAGTTATTACTTAATGGACAATGCCAAATCAGTTGGCTGCTCTGAATTAATACTGGAATTGTTATATTCATAATTTCCTTTCAGGTACGGGACTGAAAACAAAATCAGCCAGTACATAATATATTGCACAAGGGAAAAAACTGGAAGACTGTATAACTGTCTCTTATAGGACTTTGTATTCTTGGGTAAAAGACCATGGACTGTGCTTCATTACTAAAAAATAAATTATTTGGCAGATTCCGTAGATAAAGGTCCTTTTAGACCTCTCTTCTTCTGTTTTATACCTCTAATCATCGACCCGTCAAAAAATGCACCACTCAAGTCCCTCTTTCCTAATGGTAAACACTAGGGATGGGCCAAACGACCCCCTGTTCGATTCACACCAGAACTTTCGAACATTGTAAATGTTCGGAACCGAATAATGAACCCCATTGAAGTCTATGGGACCCGAACTGTAAAAATCAAAAGTGCCCATTTTGAAGGCTTATATGCAAGGAATTGGGCATACAATGGTTATGGGGGTCTGAGGTACTGCCCTGGAGGACACATATCAATGAAAAAAAGTTTGTAAAAAATTTTGTTTTTAAATGAGCAGTGATTTATTGATGCTTAAAGTGAAAGCGTAAAAATAATTGCATTTATAAAGCCAAATAAATTACATTTTTCCTTGCAAGCTTTCTTTATTTTGTAAGCAATAGCTTGGGGAGCCAGTCTGTATGGTGGGGCCACAAAGTGGTGTCTCTTCCAAAGACAAAGATAGAAGTAACAGGTGCCGAAAAATTGGTCTTTGGGTGTCGGTGGCACCTTCACACCGTAACCCTATAAGATGTACTCTTGATGAAAGCAAGAATTGGCCATGCTGTCAAAAATTGAAATGGTATGCACCTGTCAAACAGGTGCGGAAAAATTGGTCTTTGGTGTCGGTGGTGCCTTCACACCATAACCCTATAAGAGGTACTCTTGAAGAAAAGCAAGAATTGGCCATGCTGTCAAAAATTTAAATGGTATGCACCTGTCAAACAGGTGCGGAAAAATTGGTCTTTGGGTGTCGGTGGCGCCTTCACACCGTAACACTATAAGAGGTCTGAAACTGACTCCTCCCAGCCACGTTCTACTCCCAAGGGTTCTGGGGATGCAAAACCATCTCTTACTGTTTGACGTATGTCTTCCTTTGCTTCAATGGCTCCAAAACTGCGGGAATCCTCCTCCCTCTTCTCTTGTGTGTTCTGTGGTGTAGAAACAATGATGTCTGCATAAAGTGGGCCTTGAGAGGAAAGGACGTCCTCCTCTTCCTCCCACTGCTCTGCCTCATGTGCCCTGCCCATAATGCCAAGCAGAGTCTGCTCCAGCAGGAACACAACAGGGATTGTGTCACTGCAGGCATTGTCAAGGCTCACCATCGTTGTGGCCTCCTCAAATGGTGACAGTAAAGTGCATGCATTCTTTAGGAGCAACCATTGATGTGGGGGAAAAAAGTTGAGTGGCCTGAGCATGTCGTTGTGCCATACTCACACAGGTACTCGTTGACGGCCCTCTGCTGCATGTGCAATGCCCTCTGTCGAAGTCAGGATATGACGAAACGCGTCAGGGCGTGGCTTACACGACGCAGGAAGTGACGTTTGCGCTCCATCGAGGTCGGACCCGGAACAAGGAAGTTATCACCGCTCTGTCTATTGCGGAGACCGGTTCCAAACGGCCACGGTGCGGTGCATATTAATTTAATCTGCTCTGTTTTTATTACAATCTGGTACGTTGTTAGCATTGGGGAGGTGGTTATGGTGTTTATCATTAATAAAACGGAATTACGCTATATATGCCTTATCTCGTTTTTTGAATGGTTTGGAGCCCCTGCATCTCCCTATTGCCCAGAGAAGTGCTGTATTGAGGTGGTCCAGAATATCTCTTAAAATTGGATGCTTTGATTTTTAAAGTTCTGGTGAGTTTGACCCCCGAAGGGGAGTGTGTTCACATATGGTGGAGTTGGAATGTTCGGTGGAAGGTGCACGCTGTGACATGCTCTAGGATCTACTCGAACACTCTCTGAATCACAACTGATACTGCACTAGTCTTATGGACTTTTTATGTGTGTAGTTGGCCACACTTCTGTTTATGTTCAACCTAGCGCTGTTTTAGTATATGACCATCTATTATCATATGTATGTCTTATATACTGTTTATTTATAATGCTGCAGCATTGCCAAAGTCGAGTTCCACCTGGTGGGAATGTCACAAATCAGGCGGTTCACGGGCAGATGGAATTCCCGTTGAATTTTATCCAGCCGAGCACTAGCTGTGTATGACCGCCTGAAATGGCTACAGACTCTTCTGGCCTGCTTTAGCAAACCTTCCATCCCTGGGTACCTATTTAGGAAATGCTGCACCACCAAATTGAGGACATGTGCCAGGCATGGCACGTGTGTCAACTTTCCCTGTCTAAGGGCGGACAGGAGGTTTGTGCCATTATCGCACACCACCATTCCTGGCTCCAGCTGGCGTCATGTGGACCATCTCTGGGCTTGCCCCTACAGAGCTGCAAAAATCTCTGCTCTGGTGTGGTTCCTGTCCCCTAGACACACCAGCTGAAACACTGCATGACACCTTTTAGCCTGACTCATTGAATAGCCCCTTGATTTCTTAGGGGGTACTTGTTGTTCATAGGAAAATTCAGCAGAGGAGGGCATGGAGGAGGTGAAGGTGGTAGAGCTGACAAATCTCGCATCATCACCAGTATCTGTATGGAGACATGGGGACACAACAAGCTACATCACTGAGCCCTATCCTGCATCCTTCCAAGTTGCAAGCAGCGTTACCCTGTGTGCTGTGAACGAAATATATTGTCCCTGACTATGCTGCTGGACCACGTGTCAGCAGTAACGTGGACTTTGCAGCTGACTGCCTTGCCCAACGATGTCACAACTTTAATCAATGCTGCCTACATTACAATAGGTATTTAAATAGTTACAAGTACCATCATCCCCAAATATCTTAAACACAAGGATAAGGGGGTGGAGCCGTGGTTGCAGTTGCTGCTACTGTCAACTCCCGTCTCGACCCCCCAGAAAGAGGGAGGGGTGGGACTATTGTGGTACTCAATGCAGTGATGAATATGAAAAATAAATTAAGATTGTAGTATAAAAATTCACTTTTAATAGAGAAATTTAAAAAAAAATAATAAATAAGTAAACAATGCAATATATGGTTGCAATTACAGACAACAACACTACATATAAAAATAAAACAAGGAAATACCACCCAATCTAAACAAGTGGATTCCGCAAGGTTGAAGATGAAAATTGTATGTACAGCTTAATTCTCGGCCGGTTTTGCGGTTAACACCGCTTCTTCAGGAGAACCATATCTATAACATGATATGAGATAGCTTTAACATATACAGGTGTATGCATAGGGTTATTGCAGTAAGTCATTTAACAAACATATCAAAGTATTTCATACAATTCAGATAAAAATAAGGACAAGCTCACCCACTCAGGCGACCTCTGTGGGCATGCAGGACCCAAAAAGATACCCCTGCGGCGGACACAGGGGATGACAGGCAGCCTCTGATGAATAGATATTGAATTAACTGATTATGAATAACACAATGCTGTGATATCGTGAAAAAGTGTGCCGTTTTCATGCAATTTACGATAGACCCAAGGTGGTGGTGAGGATAGGGAAAATGGAGGGGAAAGAGAAGGGAGCGGGAGGGAGACAAGGGAGGGATTGGGGTGGCCTGGAGGGAGGGAAAAGAGAAAAAAAGAAAAAAGAAGGGGGGGAGGGGGGGAAGAAAGACAGGGGGAGGATGGACAAGGGAAGTGGTAGGGGAGGGGGGAGGAAGACAGAGGAAAAAAGGGGGGGGAAGGCGAGGGGGGGCAAGAAAGGGGAAAATGGAAGGGACAGCAAGGACCATTGAGGGGAGGGGGGGGAAGGGAAAGGGACCACAGGGGAAAGAGCAGGGAGGACCGGGGGGTAGGGTCGGGAAGGTAGAGGGAGGAAAAGGAGGGAAACTAATAGGAAGGAGCGTGGGGGAAGAGGAAGGGGAGGGGGGGAAAGGGATGGGAAGGGAAACAGGGAAGGGGGGAAGGGGCAGGCGAGGCAGGGGGGGGGGAAAGGGGGGGAGGAAGAAGGGAAAGGGGAAAAGGGGGGGAGGGAAGGGAAGGGGGATAGGAAAAGGGGGGGAAGGGAACGAGTAAGACCACCACCCATAAGGTAGAAAAAGTTGAAGAATTTTCAAGAAATGCACACTGACAGCAAAGGCTGGCACTCACCAACTGTAAATTGTGATACTATATAACGCTTGAGCCGTGGTTGAACATAGGAATTCACTTTGTGGGAATCATAGGTAATTAGAATCCTGTGGGGCCATACAAGGCACTGCAACTACAGGCGTAAGTAAAGGATCCAATAGGCACATCACATTCAGCCACTCCAGCTAAGGGCAAAATTAACATGAATGGGTTATTAATGCCATTGAATAAGGAGAAAATCAAAAACAAGTCAGACAGAGGGATAATGGCAAAAAGCGGTCTAGTATCTAACAAGACCACTAAGGGACATCAAAAAGAAAAAGAAGATATCCCCCGTGGGGTTTTAAAGCAGCAAAAAATTATGAAAATAATAAGTTGTTACTTAAAAGGGTTTTTTAATTAGTGGGACTTAACCATAATGGTTAAAATAAGAGCTGTGCTACAGGAGACAACACAAATGAAGCTGGCACAAGTTTATACAATGATCAAGCCTTATAATAGGGTGATAATCCTGACGTGTTTCGACCCCGTTGGGTCATCTTCAGAGGATTGAGGCGCTGTGACAAAATTTGCGTATTAGAGTTCATGGATGTGACCATAAAAATATAATATAATAAATATATGTTTAAAAGTATAATTACCAATCACATTGTGTTTGAGCAGTTTCTCCTGAGCTTATAATTCTCCGACGTCTCCCCCACCGGGTCCCAACAGGGGTCCCCGGCCGCCCACCACGTCAGCAGGGGAAAAGGGGGGGTTACTCGTCCATGCGTGTCTTACAAGGAGTCACACCAAGTGGATATTTCCCAAAACTGGGGAGGAGCGTGGGGGCAAGCGAGCGAGACCTGCAGCCAAAGCATCAAATAACAGACAACTGTACCATCAGTGCGTTCTGTTTAGCACGGATAGAGATATATGTATCATGTGTCACTTTTTGAAAAAAAGGATAACTCTGTTTATAATTTATTTAATATTTGTTTGATGTTGTCTGTACTTATTGGGGTCTGCGATGTATGAATATTCCCATAGTGGTGATGGTAACAAAGGGGGGGGGGTTAACAAGGGTAGATAGGACTGCATGTAGATATCAGTATGTCAGAGTATGTAATGTAATAAGTAAATAGTGGTATCTATGTGTTGGCCATGGCCAACATGATACAGAGTAAGGGACATATAATTGGTAACACCACAAAGGAGTGAAGTTGTTAGAATAAGAGTAAATCCAGCAATGCCCTCTACTACCAGAGGGGGCATCCATAAAACCGTGCCAGATTACCTAGCCATAACAAGAAAAGTAAGTCTCTCCGTCTGACAGGGCTTTTATTACATAGGGAGCAGTAAAGTGGGCGCCAGATGTATATATACAGGAGAGCAAGGAGAGCAATAAGGTACAGCAGAGAGAAAAGGTGAAAAGAAGTACCAGAGACTGACCTTAAGTGAAGACATCCATAGTTTGGCTCAGCGTCGAGGAGGCTGTCAGGCTCGCATAGCTGCCAATACTGGCCGCTATAAGAGCTCCCCGACCCAGAAGTCAGGGCACGTCGACGTGGGCGGACCCTGACGTCACCGGGTCTGTTTGCCCGCACTGCGCAGGTGCACGACAAAGTGCTGCTGCGCAAGTGTGCGCTCCTGTCAAAGGGAATCATGTTCCCGGACACGGAGACACAAGCAGCCAAATGGCTGCCAGGGCAAACATATGTCCGCCGCAAACAGGAGAACCGGGACCCAGCAACCACCACTGATGCCTGGAGGAGGGAGGAGAATGTCCTTTTACAGCAACACTTACAACAATTATGACAAAAAAAAAATTATAACAAGGAATAATAAAGAACAACAAAGCAAATGCATGTGGATACAAAACATCATAATTACACATGTCACCTGGGAGAAAAAAGGTTTATCCCAACAGCATTAAGGAAAGTCACAAGTAGAGACACATGATAAGTAAACCATCCTATGGTGAAATAAAGGACTCATATGGGAGGGGGAAAAAAAGTGGGGGTTGGAAAGGGGGGGGGGAGAACGGATGGGGAGGGAGGGAGTGCCAGATCAGGAAGGAATAAAGGGGAGAAAACCCCCCCCCCCAAAAAAAATGGCACACTTTTTCACGATATCACAGCATTGTGATATTCATAATCAGTTAATTCAATATCTATTCATCAGAGGCTGCCTGTCATCCCCTGTGTCCGCCGCAGGGGGATCTTTTTGGGTCCTGCATGCCCCTGGAAGTCGCCTGAGTGGGTGAGCTTGTCCTTATTTTTATCTGAATTGTATGAAATACTTTGATATGTTTGTTAAATGACTTGCTGCAATAACCCTATGCATACACCTGTATATGTTAAAGCTATCTCATATCATGTTGTAGATATGGTTCTCCTGAAGAAGCGGTGTTAACCGCAAAACCGGTCGAGAATTAAGCTGTACATACAATTTTTATCTTCAACCTTGCAGAATGTACTTGTTTAGATTGGGTGGTATTTCCTTGTTTTATTTTTATATGTAGTGTTGTTGTCTGTAATTGCAACCATATATTGCATTGTTTACTTATTTATTATTTTTTTTTAAATTTCTCTATTAAAAGTGAATTTTTATACTACAATCTTAATTTATTTTTCATATTCATCACTGCATCGAGTACCGCAATAGTCCCACCCCTCCCTCTTTCTGGGGGGTCGAGACGGGAGTTGACAGTAGCAGCAACTGCAACCACGGCTCCACCCCCTTATCCTTGTGTTTAAGATGTCACAACTTTGCCTTCCACGTGATGGTACAGAGCTGGAATGGTCTTATGTGAAAAAAATAGTGACTGGGAACCTGCCATTGTGGTACAGCACATTCTCCAAATTCATGGAAGGGGGAAGAATCCACCAGACGGAAAGGCAGAAGATGTAGAGCCAGCAGCTTTGACAAGCTTGCATTTAGATGCTGGGCTTGTGGATGGCACTGACTGTATTTTTTTTTTCCGCTGCAGCAGATGGGGCAGAGAAATTTGCTGGCTATAGTCTAAAGCTGGTGGGGTGCTGCAGGCAGATGTAGACACCCTGCATTATATGATCATCCCTATCAGTGGAGGCTGCTGAGAGGACATGAGGTATAGCGGGGACAGCCTGAGGTGGGTAAGGAGAAGGAACAGATATGTGTGGCTTTCAAGTGCTCTTGCCATCAGAGTGCGTGGTGGGAGGTTAAAAGCATGCGGTACCCAAATGGCTGGTGTTTTTGCCATGCTTGATGTGCTTGAGACAAAGTTTGCAAATTGCAGCAGTGCAATCGGCTGCACATGTGCTAAAAAAGCTCAGACAGCTAAGCTGTGGGAAGTGGGCCGGGAGATAACAGCCCCACATGTGATGGAATAGGGTGGCTGCTTTCTACTCTTACATGATGGTTTCCTCATTGGGGTTGTGCCTCACCCTCACTTTACTCCTCTGCTCTATCTAGCACCCAAGTCGCATCAGTGACCTCATCATCATCATCATCTCCTCCATCCTCATTACCACTGGAGACGACTTGGAAATACGCTGGGGGAACATGATTGCCAATTTGTGTACCAGTGTTCTCCCCTCTCTGTAGGCTCATGTTCCTGCCTTCCTCAACATCAGAAACAACATCTGAATCAAGTAATGGCTGTGCATTGTCAAGGAGCAAGTGGCTGATGCTGTGTACAAATAACTCAGCTGACTCCTCCATGTCATGCCTGGTGCTGGGACTATGGCAGGAATAGCTGTGAACAAGGAGGCAGGTTTAGCCACTCTGGCAGCTGCAGTGGACTGTGCACTGATGCCCTGCCTCAGGACTGACCACGTCCACCTTTGCATGTGGACACATACGCTGCTGGCCCCCTCACAGCGCCATGGGAATGTCTGCTTCTCCTTGTTGTCCACCCAGACATGATGGGGGTGTTTATTAACATAATGCAATAAAGATGTGGAAATGTGTATGTGGATGCACTTTAATCAATGGAAAGTGGTGTTTTGTGCACTTTAACTTGAGTACTCACTACACAGACATACTCCACTGATAACTTGCAATAATGCACTGAACTACACTGCATTAAACGGAAGGTAACGCATCAAAATATGTGGCGTTAAACTTGCAGTAACGCACTGAAATATACTGCATTAAATGTGCTCTAATGCACAGAAATATGCTGCGTTAAATGGCGCACTGAACTATACAGTGTTACACTTACAGTAACGTACTGAACTATAGTGCTTTAAACGGAAGGTACCGCACTGAAATATACAACATTAAACTTGCAGTAACGCATCAGAATTATACCTTGTTAAACGTACAGTACTGCACTGAAATTTGCAGTATTAAACTTGCAGGAACGCACTGAAATATACTGTGTTAAGCGTGCACTAATGCACAGAAATGTACTGCGTTAAACTTGAAGTAGTGCACTGAAATATACGGCGTTAAACTTGTAGTAACGCACTGAAATATACTGGGTTAAACAGAAAGTAACGCAATAAAATATATACGGCGTTAAACTTGGAGTAGCCCACTGAAATATACTGCGTTAAATGCGCACTAATGCACAGAAGCATACTGCATTAAATGCTACGTAACACACTGAAATATACAGCGTTAAACTTGCAGTAACGCACTGAAATAAACTGCTTTCAATGGCACATAATGCACTGAAATATATGGAGTTAAATTTGCAGTAACGCAATGAAATATACTGTGTTAAACGGTCACTACACTCACACTGACTGAACTATCCCTAGATTCACACTAATATAAAGATGAATGGTCATCACACTACACTCACACTGACAGAACGATCCCTAGATTCACACCAATGTAAAGATGAATGGTGGTCACACTTCACTCACACTAACTGAACTATCCTTGGATTCGCACTAAACTGATATTCTACACTGACAATAGAATCACAATAGCACACTACAGCACACTAACTGTCTAGTAGCAGTGAGCAGAGCCCTGTTCTATCCCTCTTCATGCAGATATCACACTAAAAATTGCCACTATTGAAAGAATACTTTTATAGTGTGAGGCAAGACTAAGAGCAATGAGCCATGATTGGATAGAATCATCATGACAGCCTCCAATCATGGCTCTAAAAGTGCTCTGTGCCCTCATTGGGCAAAGCTTTAATTGCTTCAGCCAATCAGGGCTTTCAATGCACTGTTTGACAAATGGTCAAATGCCCCAATAATTTGGGTGTTCATCAAACATGCGAACAAACAATGTTTGGCCCAAATTCATCCTCGGGCCAAACCGTTCGCCCATCCCTAGTAAACACCAATCTCCATGGGTGCCAGTTCCTTCAGGTCTAACAGGGTAGGTAAGCTAGAGTCAGAGGGCACAATACACACACGATGTTGGTATGACAAGATAAAATATATATATTTTATTATACTGTACCATCAAAGAAAATAGTGGAGTTGAAGTTTGTGGCCATTAACCAATCCCCATTCCTTTGAAGGATATTTAGACACTAATACACCACATTCACTTTTTGTACCTCAAAATATTTGGGTTATTATATATATATATATATATATATATATATATATATATATATATATATATATATATATATCTCTTCTTTCTGGAATGCAGTAAATCTTGTGTTGTGCTTTTAATCATAAGAATAAGGGTGTGGGGGTGGTTGCACAGATATGTTGAAATTATGTTTTCTTGAATAAAATTTGTAATAATGGTATAAGTATCTTTAAAATGCTAATGTATACAAAACCCTTTCCTTTCCCCAAAATTTAAGCATGGTTTGGATTGAAATGGGGAAGAGCTTGGTAGTATGAGAGTGGCTTGTCAGCTCAATAAAGTTGTTCAAAGGGTGACATTGTGGTGGTGTACAGCTGTTGTTTGCAGACAATCAATTACTTGTTCCCAGTTGAGGCCTTGTGCGGGGGGGGGGGCGCGTCGGGTGGAGCACTGGTCTCTGGTGTCGCCACGCATCAGCTGGCTGGCCTGAGCTGCGGCCGTTTCAAAATTCGTTTTATCGCTTGTGGATGTTAGTGTATCATGAAAGTCTTTGCAATAAATGCCTTTAACGGAAATACAACAATACTAAGCGTGTTCTTCTTCTTCTTTTGCCTGGTAAACAAAATTGATTTTGGGAGATAAATAGGAAGATTGTCTATTGCGGTGTGGAAGCATTGCAGGCAACAGCTATCTGCCGTGTCAGGAGGTATACTCTTCCAGGAAGCGCATTGAGAGGAAGCCCTATGATTGATTGGATCCATTACTGAGCATGTGTCACATCGGTCCTGGAGGTATCTTGGAAGGAATATAAAGGTTGCTGAGACTTTCTGATGTCTGTAATTGGGGATCCATCTTATCCGGTAAGCGCCCCCCCCCCCCCCCCCCTTATGAACCAGTACTGAATTGGAAGCCAGAATTTCTACCTGAATGTTTGATATCACCATTTATTATATATACAGTATATATTTTTCCAATCATAAGGACTTGAAAGTCAACACCTTTTTATTTATTTTTTATTTTTATGATTCACCACATGGACTTGAATGTCAATATTTTTTTGCATGTATCAGTATTTGATTTTATCACACACGGTGTTATATAGGTTTGTGCAAACGTAATCTCTTTTTTCCAATGAGTAATCAAAAGTGAGAAATGGAAGACTTGTGCATTCATCCAAGGCTTTCATTGCCTTTTATTGTTCAACTTTTACCAGAGTATTGTGATGTCAGCAGTTCTTGCTATGGGTTTCATGAGCTTTATGGCATGGTACCCAGGAGAGCTGCTGACATGAGACACGCAAAGATAGGCATATAGGTAATAGTATAAACATATAAACTTCATTGTGAATGGCTAAGAGGGGAAGGATAAAATCATGCCTTCCAAAACTCATGGCCTAATATTTATTACATTTCTGCATTGCTTTTAATCTACCACAGTGTGAATTATGCTAATCTGATAATACTGCACCAACTACTACTGTTATATTAATGCTTAATCTATAATCCAGCACATTCTTGGTTAGTGACTTATGTGTCTTTTATACTTCTTGTGGTTTACTCACACTCCTTGCAATGTCTGCCTCTGGCAATCAACACTAAATTAGGAATGTATTCCCAATATTTGTCCTGGTACAAATTAAAATGTACAAGTTTTACAAATGGTTCAAACCCAATGAAAAATGCTAAAAAAAAAGTTCTTTCTCTCTTTCAAAAAAAAAACAATAATAAATAATTTTCCATTTTTAATGTGTGCCCTTTAATCTCTTTTATGTTCTCAGGATGTTTTGTTTTTGACCTCTCACAGCAAAAGTTTAATATATAGGCAGGGATATATACTGCAAACAGATGTGAGTGGGTACATTCTGCTAGAGGGCTTTCTACTTTGTGTGGCTAATACAATTCCCATTGCCATTTAATTAATTTACTAAAATGTATAGTATCAATAGAAATTAGGAAATTTGCTTTTAGTAATAAAGCTTTATTTATCAAAAATGTTATTAGGCCCATCCATTCTGCTGTAGTAAAGGTAAATAGGATCTATTCCCAATTTCCAACGGTACGAGCCAAGGCTGCCCCTTCTACTACAACATTCACTTTCCCTTCTTTCCACCCTTCTCTTTTAACCGTAGGTGAGCCAAATGGTGCCATACCTCAGATTTTGGGATAGAAACCTCCAAATCATTCTTTCTCCAGAAGATACTCCACTTCTCAATGTGTTCCAATGTGTTCCAAATTCCATGAAACCAGCTATAAAATCTTGTCTTGACGATATAGAACTTTTCCCACTATCTGGAAATTTTGCCCAACAGTCCCTGACAAATGCTAGTGCTACAATTCAGACAAGGCTTAATCTTCCACATATTTTGTTTCTGCCTGAAACTTAAACTCTTTTGGAGAAAGGTCAGAGACCCGACCATCTTCCTTTTGCACCATCATAGCATTCCCATTAAAACCTTTGCCACTTGTTGAATGCCACAAAATTTTGCATTCTTTAAGATGGAGATATCCGCCCCCCTCCCCCACCCCAATGTCTTTGTGGATCCACAGAGCAGAGGATATTAAGCAAATGGAAGATCTTGTCCTCACCTCGCAAAACATGACACAGCACATATCACAGTATGTGGTTCTATTGTATTGATTTCAAGTTTCCAGCAGATAGTAAAGCCCTTTTTTATTGAGATTAATAATCCAATGTATCATACACCTTAACCCACCAGAGGAAATGTTTCTTCCTCTTTGTTTCCCTGCAAAGGTAAAGCATAATGGGCTACTATGCATCGCATAGTAGCCCATTATGTGTCACTAACCGGAACCATGAATCAGACCGAGACAGAAGTATAGTTAAATCACACTTGTTTAATAATAATAATAATAAAAAGGTAAACAGAGTAAGTGTGGTCAAAACAAGCCAGAGTTCAGTAACCAGGTAGTCAGCCAAGCCAATATCAGAGAGCCAGAAGTAAAGAAGTAAGCAGGATCAGGAGCCAGAAGGGACGTCAGCCAAGCAAATCTTCAACAGTAACGCAGGAGAAAATCTCTGTGATGTTGACAAAGACGAAGGCAGAGATCAAGTGAGCTGGACATCTTTAAGTAGGCAGGACTGACGAGCAGAATCAACAACAGCTGGGTAACTGTGGAGAGAGATGGGAGCTGGCAATTACCCAACAGCTGAGCAGCCAGCTCAGAGAAGGAAGGGCTGAGCCCAGCCCTGACAGTCACTTACCTGAAACTGAAGCCTGCGATGTCCCCGCTGGCTGGAAGTGTCCATCTTCAGCCCTATTCCTTCTGGGGCCATGGACAACAGCTCTGTGACTGGCCAGAGTCGTGTGACGTCACTGGGAGCTGCCAGTCACGGCATGACCCCAGCTAGAAACGGTACAGCGTTTCCTTTCTAAAGTGCGCCGAATATATCGGTGCATGCGCAGAAGAAATAATTGTACGGGAATTGTAAATATCTCCTAAACCATGTAGGTTTAGGAGATATTTCCAGCACATACAGGTAAGCCTTAATCTAGGCTTACCTGTGGGTGAAAGTGGTTGTACAGGGTGTACAACCACTTTAAATGCTTCACCTTTTTATGTGCCACCCTTTCCCCCATGCTTTTCTCTGTCCATCTTTCTCTCTTCTTTCCTGTCTAGATCCCACTCCCTGCACCCTGAAACAACAATCCCTAACCCCCATCCCCCTTCATTTCTTATGGCCACTTTTCTACATCCTATACTCCTTACCTTTCATTTTTCCTAACATTACTAAAAAAGACCTTGCCCTTTCTCACACTCCAGGTGTCCAGGGCTTTTGCTTCACCTTAACAAACCTACACAGACAAATGACAAGATATCAAAACTAAACTGTCACCTTTTTATTATAGTCCCAGGTTATATACACTGAATGGTACTTTACCTTGTCTGGGTAACTGGACACTTGTTAGTTTGTTCTGAATCCCATGTTTATTAAAAGAATTTACAAGAAATGTGAGTGGGTCCTACAAGTTAGTGTACACTCCTCGTCTTTATTGTAAACTGTACTGCCTTATGAAATGTTCTATTGTTTTGTAATTCTTTAGTGGTTTATTCACAAGTTCCGCATACAGCACCCCTTAAAAAAAATGTACACACATTTACAATCTTATTTTCTTTAATTTTGTTCAATACATCATAAAAGGGCATATTTTTTTCTACCACATATCAAAAAAGTCATCACGATGACAAGATATTTTCACATTTTGCATAAAAAAGAAATTCTAGTAGGAATTTCGCAAAAAAAAAAAAAAATTCTTAAAAAATCAGTGAAGTGTTAAACGAGTAAGTCATAAAATTGGCACATGTACAAGAACAGCACATATCACAGTTAGTATGTATAATACTTAGACCATACCAAATTTCACGTATGGGGGGAAACAGGATAACATACATGACCTGCAAGAAGATGGTTAAAAAGTCATATTGTCATTACAAACAGGTAACTGTCAAACAACATTGCGCATACAACACTAATGCACAAACTGGGTAAACGGCAGCAGTGTATTTTGGAACATATTTGTAGAAAGAACGCAGTGGTTGGAAAGTGGTAGAAATAGTCAAATTCATAACCTATATATATGTCAAAACTGATTTATTGCATTGAGCAGGACAGGGCTCTAGAAAGCGCAAAAAATTGCGAAGGTGTTGACCAAAGCAACCAATCAAAAACTATATAACTATCAGCTGTACTAGATGATTGTGAATGATATCATGTTCATGCCATTTATTTTTAATCAAGGCATAACCAATACATGCCATAGACCATAATCACATGGTGTTGCTGTTGTCAATAAAATATTTCTGTGTATCACAATAGTTCCAGAATACCACCATGCCTACTTGTGCAATATAAATGAAAATGAATGTCCTACTGATGAAAACTCTGATACATAGTGTAAGCTTACTGCTCCATATTTTTCCTACAACAGGAAAATGTTATTAACAACCAGAAATGTTCTAGGACATTAAAAACTTTTTTTGCAAAAAAAATATATACTCTATTATGTTAAGACTTGAAAGATAGTCTCCAATGAGAGTGGTCACTATCTGACAACACATCTGTTACATTTACCCTATAGAAATGTTGGAGGTCAGGAAGTGTTTGTCATACCTAACAATCATTTAAAACCTGCTGATCATGCATGTTTGTAAAATGTTTAGTTCTCCCAGTTCCTGGCTTTTCTTGGGTAAGAAGGAGTGAATCTGACTGGGTTTGGTTAATGAAAAGTTTTGCAAAACTTGTTTGAGGTTTGTGAATGCTGCAGTGAACCCCATTAAAGTCTATATGGGGTGATTCTTGTTATTCAATTCTGGCCATTTGTAAGGCTATTGACAAACAAAAGGCATGGGAAGCTGGGCACTGCCATAGGTACCAATTCCAAAATTTAACAAAAAAAATTTAATTTCCCCTATAGCTTTAACACACACTGACAATATGGTTGCTGTTAGCCCACTCTTTTAAAGAAAGTGGGATGGGTTATCAATTTCTTCAGATTAATGCCTCTTGTGAGTTAGATAACCAGACCCAAAGGCTATGCACTGCATTGCAGGTTGTTTCTTATCTCTGCCTGAAAACCTGTGATGTTTTTGGCCAAAAAAACTTATGATGCATGAACTTCACAAATCCTTTGGTAGCAGCTAACCCAAACCTCATCCCCAATCTTGGGAAAACAATAGCAACTAATCCATAAAATGTAACCCATCCAAATTAACTTTCATTAAGATTAGCTAGCTATAGGGGTGCATGCATAGGATACAGTAGTGATGTGGAGGTAAGTAGGAGAAACAATTGAGAGCTGTAGAAGACCTAAGAGATCAACACTCTTTGAAGTGAGGTATTCCCTGAACATGGAAATTTTGTGTTCAGGGAATATATGCCTATGCCAATGCACAATAGCACTTCACTTCTGTGGGTGGTTGTACATGACAAATGTCACCTCTCTGGGTGAAGAAAACACCCAGGGATTTTATGTTGGAGCAAAGTTTATGTCTTAGATTGTCTGTGTGCATGAAGTATTATGTGGAATTTTAGCATCAGTGCATTTTCAGCTTTAAAGTGAGACAGCTCAGGTAGCAGGAAGGGAGAGCATGCGCTGTCTTCTTTTACAAACAGGCCTTAGTTTAAACAATTATTTATAGCAAAAGGGTTGTTTTAACTTTATTTACAAAGCTAAGTGACCATTTACTTTCCCAAGTAAAGAGTGTCTACTTCTTTGCAAATGTGTATGACATCAGGTTTATGTGCCTATAGCTGCTTCATGAAGGCTATAATAAAAACCTGTCCTTGTCAAGTGCTAGAATATAATTAATTGCATTTATAATCTAGCTATATACTGTTAGAGGATAACCTGATTTTATTTGGTCTAAGAATACATAAAATAGTAATGTTTACGTATATAGGAGTTAACCAAAGTTTTGCAGCCCTTATATTACTTTTTCTTAAATTTTTAAATCTATTTTTATTACACAAAGCTTTAATTATCTTTTATTGCTTAAGTGTACTATACAAAGATCAAAACTATGAATTATACTTGCTCATAAACAGTATATGACACGTTATATGCTTATTCGCAAAATATCAAATATTTACCAATGTAGATCAAAAATTAGAGATAATTCAGTAATGTCATTGTAAAATTCACAGTATTAAATATATTTTGTCCTGAGTCTGTCAGCGTAGTCATAGTGTATAAAGATGTATAATAGCTAATAATTCTGCAGTATGAATAAAATACTTTTTTATGTTTCGATTTTCAAAGGCTTGGGTCCATTGGCATTCCTAAGCCAGATCCACACTCCATTTCAAGCAAATGGAACAGATTTATTCAGCTTCTAGGCTTTTTTGAGCTCTACAAATATGCTAGAGGACAGGACAAAAGCTACATAATCAGTGCATGCCTTTACCTTTACCCTAGAAGCAGCCTCTTGGACATCCAGTCCACCTAGCATCCATCAAGTATAGTTCAGGCGGAACTATGATACTTTCTCATTGTGTACATAAGCTTCAATGGGGGTTATACTCTGACTGAAAAATATCCTAAAATCTCTTCTTCCAAATGATGTTTAAAGTAAAGTTGAACCTTACTTTAAGAAAGAATTGTTACCATGAAAAGCTTTTATTGTAGAAGAGACATACTATGTCTCATTACAACAAATGCTTCTTAATTATGGTTTTACTTGGCTGCTAACAAACTGCTTTAGATTGTAAACATGGTATGTGCAGTGAGGAGTACAATCTTGCCATGCCTTGGTGCCAAAATTAATGAGTTACCATGTGGATGCATGGGAGCTACATTATCACTGACTGGCCAATCGAGAAGGCCAAAAACAACAAACCTATAACAAGATCAGTTGAGCATTGTGAGAATGAAAGCACCTGTAAAGGAGTTCAAATCACTCTCTTAAGTACTGTGGACGTTAGGTTTGCTTTTTTGGTCCCTCCATTGGTGAAGAGAGACAGTTACAAATTTCTACCCAGGCGGCTGCCATATGAGCTCACTTATTTTATTTTAGTGGGCACCTTCTAAAAGTAAATATTTACATTCAATAAGGCAGTGCAAACAATGGCATTGATTCACAGAATGTACTTATAGTAGTGACCTATCACCTTTCAATTTACCGCAGTTAGTTTAGTTAGTAAATGATTTCTAATTGGTTATCATAGCACACTACACTGCACACATGATTGTTGATAAATGCGCTTAATAAACCTTAATTAAATATTACTTTTAATCTGCCAGAAATATTTTTGATTGTCTATTCCTATGATGCAAAACTTTGACTCACATTTATGGAATGCTTGAAACTACATTTCACTACTTGATAGACCTGTTTTTGAGTAGTCACATTTTCTAGTTTATTTGAAATGTCCACAAATTGACACCCTTTACTCTTCAATAGAAAATGTAGGCACTCTTGGTATTATAATTTCAGTTTGGCAAAGTTACTTGGTTTAGAAGGGATCATCTGTATCTAGGCATCACACTTGAACTAGGAAGTATCGTATTAAATCATGCTGGTATCTAATTTCATTGCTCATCCATTTATAAACTACATAGAATTTTTCTTGCCAGAACTATAATTGCTTTTTACAAAAGTTAACACTTTAATGAACTAATGAAATATTAATGCACAGCTTCCAATAGCAGCCAGTCATGTTTTAACACAGGCCACTATACTGTAGTTTGGAAGTTTGTACTTTGGTAGATAATCATATTCTTTGACATGGATGTAGTTGGTCTCAAAATATAGTTTTCATAATGCTGACATGAACACAAACACACATTGGGCAATATTAACCCGATGAACATGTTTGGAATACATTAATTTTAATCATCTGTCTGATCTCATGTTAAACATTAAATATCATGCTTGAATTATATGTTTAGGCAAACCTCTTTATTTCATTTTGAATGGAATAGGGAAGGGTTATAACCCCTATGATCTCTTTTGTGCTGTCTGTGTCCTGTTCTTGAGACTTCCCTTTAATTTTTGTCCTGGGAATCCAACAGCAAATAAAAAGAAAATCCACAACATCATCTTCCTCTAATGTCTACTATAACATTTTGGACTTCCCCTCACTTTCTATTTCTGTGACAGGAGAACAGATGGGGTAAAACAAACGTGACAGAATGTCTAATTCTCCTCTACTTTATCCAAAAACTAAAAAAGAAAAACTTTGTCATTGCATGCACTTTGATTAACTTATCATTGTGAAATTTTATAAAGTAATTTATAATGGGGCATTACAGGTAAAACTAGCATTTTAATCATTTTTTTTTGCTGCAATTTTAACCAGGACAACAGTTCATGTTGTTAGTCCTAGTTTTACATTTTTAACAATTTGTCAAATTTGATTCACAGTTTAAGTTTTTTCTTTATCTTGGTTTACCCATTGTGGAAGTATGGAAAGCTTAGAATGACCATTCTAACAAAGATTGAGAGTTATAAGTATTAGAAAAGGTTCTAGCTTGTATCTTTTTGGGCACTAAAGGATATTGAGTTCAGCTGTTCAGAGGTAAAAATTTTGCTATATTTATAACAAATACACCAAAACTTAAACTTTGAATTTACTTTTACCAATTTACAAGTAGCAGCTAACGAATCATTACATTTTACATTGTGCTCATGATAAGTGTAACAAAAATATAGAAATGCATTATTTCTTTGACTTAAATGAACAATTTATAACCTAGAATTAATAATGTTAGCTATGATACTAAAACTATTGTTGTAAAATTATTTTTAAATAAAAATATAATGCTTAAAAATATAATGGTACAGCTGACTTAGTCCACAATTCTATGTATTTACAATATATTATTGAATATCTGAATATATTATTAATATATGTATTTATCTGTCTCTTTGATTTTCTAGTGAACTTATGTGAAAATAAATGCACACTGTTTGGCAGCATCATTTTTTTTGTGTAATACAAAACACCATCACTATAATTCTGTGTTCTACAGTATTAACAAGAACAAAACAACAATAGCTTCCAATAAACATTTGTCACTTGTGTTTAAAATGTTTCATATAACACCATAACTGAATTATATATCCTATATCATGTATTACACAATAACTGAATTATATTGCTTTGAGTTTTAAGCACACAATTTGTGTATAGTTAGCCTTATTTTTGAAAACCTTAACAGTCAAGTTGCTAAACATTTTTTAAGCAGTTATATGTTTTCATGCACAGAATAAAACTGTGCACAGAATTCAAATGTAGTTTTTCATCTATAAATGTAATGTTAGTTTAAAAAAGTAACATTTTAGTGATTTATTAATTGATATTGAATTGATTGAAGCAAAAAAATTTATACAATCGATATACTGTATTGGAAATCTTCAGCTGGTGGTTTTTGAAACAGATTTGCCATAAATAATGATTAAAAGTATACTTCTATATACATTAAATTTCATTAAAAGTAAATGTATTGCACTTAATCAATACATTATATAATAAATATACAGTATATAAGTAAAGTTATGTTTATAAAGACATTTGATATATAACAGATCATGGCAGACTGTATAAAAGACTTCTGATAAGACAACTTATTCATGGACATTTTACCGTATTGCAACAAAGCAATCCTAGTATGTAAAATAAGTTCCAAATAATCTAATTTCCAATGCTGTCTACATAATACTATTAAAAAAAGTATAGAAATATTTGAATATTTTATTTTGTTTAGGCTGAAAATACTGTAGTATTGTTCTAAGTGTAATAATACATAGCAGCCAATAAAGTTTAATTTAGTTATTGATACTGCCACTGCCCTACTGTGTTTGCTCATTTTGAAACTTTTGAAACTTCATCTGGCACACTAGTGCTGATGGACAGGCAATTTACTTGCATAAGAGTTTAAATTGGTATTTGTGTCCCAGTGGAGCCCCTTAGATTCTAGGCCCAGAATGTACATATGGCCCTAAGTTAAGGTTAAGCCCCGTCACCTCTGACACTCTGTTTCTGGTCTTTCCACTGTCAAATAAATATGCCTTTAATAGTCACTGAGACTCTAGCTTTGACAGTTAAACAGCATGGGGCCAAAGGATGGTGGGGCATATTCTTAATTTGAAAAGAAATTAATGACCTGTGTTCAACCTGTGTCTAGGATTTCAAGGTACTCCACAGGGAAGCAGGACTTAATTTGAAGACTGTTGCTTTCAGGCACTGTTGTTGCCTTAGGCACTTTATAGGACAGATCAGATTTACTTAAAGTGTATTTCAACTTTTGCAGTCAACTTTGGGAAAACCCCACTATGTGTTTTGTGCTATGTATTCCTATTCACAAAACATACCTAAAAACAAAAAAAATCATTCTTACCTTTTAGATGTTTCTTAGGGGAAGGAATCATGGCTAACTGCAATCATTTCTCTACAAGTTAAGTGTGAGCCTTAGAACTTCATGAGCTTCTAAATCTTGAACCCTTTGTTAGGACAGACAGTGTTCAAATCTAGTCTACAACTGATAATGAGATCTGTCAGCACAGTACAGACAGGGTTAATTATTGGAAAAGCAGCTCCTCAGTCCCCTCATAAACAAAGAGAACTAAGTAGGGTTTTTCAGTGCTGGAGTATCCAGAAAAGAGCATATAAAAATGTGACTTTAAAATTGGAAATACACTTTAAGTCCATATGATTCAGTCACATACAAAAAGCTAACATTATTTAAATATCTGCTGTACAGATTGTCTATCTTTAAATGACCAATGCATAAATGTGCACATAAGGGGGTTGATTTACTAAAGTCAAATAGACTGTGCACTTTGCAAAGTGCAGTTGCACTCTGCAAGAACAGTTGCTCCAGAACTTAGTAAATGAGCAGAAACTCTGCTGACTTCTATCATCCAATCATTTCTAATCAAAAAAGCTGTTTTTTAATTTTCCTTGCATGTGATTGGGTATTCTTTGTAAAGTGAAACTTTACCTCATTTACTAAGCTCTGGAGCAATTGCACATGCAGAGTGCAACTGTACATTGCAAAATGCACAGTCAATTTGCCTTTAGTAAATTAACCTGCAACTGTTCTGCAACTTTTACTTGATAATCTGCCGTTAAGTCTACCTCTATAAAAGGTACATTTCAAAATAATGTTACATATAAATATATAGTATAAAGTATGTGTTTTTTAGATTGTAAGCTCTAACGAGCAGGGCCCTCTGATTCCTCTTGTACCAAATTGTAATGTAACTAATGTCTGCCCTAATCTTGTAAAGCGCTGCGCAAACTGTTGGCGCCATATAAAACCTGTATAATAATAATAATTATAATAATATTTACTAGACTAGGAAGTACAGGTTACCAACAACTCGTCAGCTTCAGTGTAATTGAAGTCACCACCCCTGAACAGGAATGTGACCTACTGCCTACCTACCTACTGCTACTGAAGTGAGAACATTCTCAACCAGAACTGATAGGGCAAAAGCTTAAACAGTTATATGTCATCAAGGAAGACACCAGTTTAAGGAGTAATTCTGCCCTCCATCAACAGTAGCCACCTTCTGATTCTAGGGCCACGCAAAAGTTTCAAGGCAATGATTCTGTTTACATTGAAACCAAATCGAGTGGACCTTTAGTGAACCTGTCCTTTAATAACTCTGTCAGCTCCTTGAATATTTACATGATCATTAATCTTTTCTCTGGCAAGATCCTAGCCACTTCCTCTTCATACTGTGCATGTGCATCACCACCCCTTTCATTCCTATGAATAAGTTGTACTCAGAGGGACCATTGGGAGCTTGCATGAGTATGGCTTGCCCATTGGAATGAATGCAGCACATATGCAATATAAAAAAAGGAGTCATCTGAGATATTGTCAAAGCAAAAAAAAATACTGGATTGGAGAGGAAGCCAAGTTTTATCCCAGGTGGGCTGCACTCAGGGAGGTGGGGATTTATTCAAGGATGACTTTACTAATGATGAAGTTGTATTAAAAAAAACAGGTTTCTTTATGTATGTTTAATTCAGGGGTTAGGAGCTGCTTATTTTCTATCATGGTATACTAATTTTAAATCATATGAAGATGAATATAACCTTCACTACTGATACAAATGTTCTGCAATATTGCTGAATGTATCTATTATATTGCAATATATTCAATAGTGTTCACTGAAAATGACCATAACAGCTAGGGTTAATCAGTGCACCACTGAATGGTCATGTCAGAGTTTGCTGATCTCTGAGTTTGCTGATACAAACTTATGTGTGAACATGACAGGTTGCAAGATATCTTATCCAGCAAACCACTTCCCCACAAATAGGGTCATGTCTGAAAACACTGCAACTTACTTATCCCTTTCATTATTCAAAAATATTATTCTCCTATTGGGCTAGAAACTGTATATTAATATATTACTTATATACTTTCTAAAAAAAAAAGATATACAAGTTTCAAGTAAAGCAATACAAGTTCGTAATATAATTAAAAATATGTTATAAGTGTATTTAGGGGTGTCCTTTCATTACAACCAACAACACCTTTACTTTGTTGCTGTAATTTACTCTGTGAATACAATTAAATTCCTTTCTTCTTCCCTTATCATTGTGTAGGCTTTTAATGCATAAGCCCAAAAATAAAAGTTCGAAGATTATATTTTGCTTTAAAAGAACTACATGAATAGCTGTGCTTACAGAATTCAGTGGAGAGGCAGTAAAGAAGAAGCATTCTTTTTGCACAAACAATAAACAAAATCTGAAACAATCCATAGGTGCAATAGATACTTCAGGGTTCAGGAAATACAGAACATTTTGTTTATGTCATTGATCATTTTGACTCTGCTATCAGATTTGCGTGTCACTGTAGAGAACGTTCAGAATCAACAATATAAGAGGGTAAGACATTATGGGTATATACTGAGTTATAAATTAGCAATAAGTAGCACATTTTTTATTTTTATTTTACCTTGGACAAACCAAAACCACAGTGATGGTTTAGGACATACACTGGCATTCAGAGGATTGGTGTTGAAAAGGGATATTGGTATAGAACTTGGAAAATATGAAAAGAGGCTTTTTTACAGGCATGCATTAAAAACTGGAATGGTCAACTTTGTGTACAGTAGATTAGAAGAAGTTTCTATACAAACACCATGCTTCATAAAATCCAAGTATAAAAATTTTACAACACACTATACATGTGTCTAAAGCTCTATATAAAACATTAACCAGTATCACATTATTACATAAACTTGGCACTAAAAGAACATACAATACTGTTTTTTTTTTTTTTGTAATCAGTCACTTATATAATAATTAAAAATCACTTTAAACAGTATACAATGTGCACTTTTAAACATGTTAAAATCTGTGTGAAACAAGTGAGCCTCTATTAGTCTCCGTGTAATAATATTTTATCCTTTTCAATATATCTTATTTTACAAAACAACAGCCAGAAAATAAAATATCCTTTTAGAAGTGAGTTTCTTTTTCTGTAATGGCCGATATGGTTCCATCACCTGTAAGCCTGGCGTCACAGTCGTTGATGGCATTTGTACAGGCAGCAGCTGTAAGTTGCCCTCTCATTTTCAAGTCTGGGCTGGGTAATATCAACTTTTTGAATCTCTGCAAAAAATGTAGTTTTTGAGTTAGTTGTACACAAATGTAAAAAAAGGGCAAGTCAAGCTAATAAATGTTTATAAAGCAAAGAAAATGTGATGACGTCTGCACCACTCTCTGCCATATTACACTGTGAGTGCAGGGTACCATGTTTGCACTCTCCATGACAGCCTGTCCCACATTATAGCCTCGGTCTTCTTGGATGAATGACACTGGGTGTTACCCAGAAGACTGTGAACATCCAGTGGAGGAAAGCAATTATTGTGAGGAACATTGCTGGATAGTCAGAGCTGCTTTTTTATTTTAAACTATTTAAACTTTTTTTATTTTAAACTATTGAAAAAGTCTTATTTTGCAAAAAATTAAAAACCCAGTGGTGATTAAATACCACCAATCAAAAGCTCTATTTGTGTAAAAAAAATTATACAAAATTTATATGGGTACAGTGTTGCATGACCATGCAATTATCATTCAAAATGTGACAGTGCTAAAAAACTGAACATTGGCCTGGGCAGGAAAGGGGGTGAAAGTGGTTAAATAAATTTGAGAAAAAGATGTTTATTTAAAATCTACGGGGTAAGAAATAGTTAAAGTGATTATAAAGTCACTTTTTTTAATAAAAATAACTAACATGTCATACTTACCTTCTCTGTTCAGTTTGTTTTGCACAGAGCAGCCCAGATCCTCCTCTTCTCGGGTGCCTCTTTGGCTCTTCTGGCCCCTCCCTCCTTGTGAGTGCCCCCAGAGCAAGCAGCTTGCTCTGGGGGCACCCAAGCCAAGCCATAGCTCCCTGTGTCTATTCAGACCCAGGTTCACCCCCTTTCTCTTCCCATTGGCTGACTGACTTTAATTGACAGCAGCAGGAGCCAATGGCGCCACTGTTGTGTCTCAGCCAGCCAGGAGGGAAAGTCCTGGGATGACCGAGGCACTCGTAGACATTGCTGGATAGAGGCTCAGGTAAGTATTAGGGGGGCTGAGGGGGGCTGCTGCACACAGAAGGCTTTTTATCTTAATGCAAAGAATGCATTAAGATTAAAAAAACTTCTGACTTTACAACCACTTTAAGTATATTGAAGTGTATGCCACCTCCTTGATCACTGGATGTTCTTTACAATATACACTTTTATTCATGCTGGGCAGTACAGCTTTCACTATACCTCTGGTGCTCCAGGAGGACACTTGTGGTTCCCTTACACAAAAGCCACACCATCATTTCTCTGCTCCTCCTTTCTTCTTGTCGATGAACTGAAAACCTTGTATTCTATGAATCGATTTGCAGAATACAAATATATAATATAAAAGGAAAAGAATGGTTGGACATGCAGTTTGTGTGTAAAAGAGCTGCAACTCTAATGCCCCGTACACATGATCGGACTTTCCGCCAACAAAACTGTGGATTTTTGTTTGAAGGTTGTTGGCTCAAACTTGTCTTGCATACACACGGTCACACAAATGTTGGCCAAAAATTACGAATGTGGGAATGTGGTGATGTACAAGACGTACGACGAGCTGAGAAAAAGGAAGTTCAATAACTCCTTCTGCTTGATTCCGAGCATGCGTGAACTTTTGTGCGACGGACTTGTGTACACGTGATCCGACTTTCCAACAACAAAGTTTTATTGGCGGAAAATTTGAGAACCTGTTATCAAACATTTGTTGGCAGAAAGTCCGACAGCAAATGTTCGATGGAGCATACACATGGTCGGACTTTCCCACAACAAGCTCGCATCCAATATTTCCCATCGGAAAATCCGACCGTGTGTACGCGGCATTAGGCTTCATGTACAACACAGCTCCTGAACTTGAGTTTAGGAGCTTTTGGCATCTTTTTCAACAAAGCTCCCAAAGCTCCCAAAGCTCCCAAAGCTCCTAAAACTTCAACTCAATTTCATCAAAGCCTATGTGTCAATGTACACATAGGCTTTTAGCAGAGTTAAGGTGCTGCTTTGGTTACGGCAGGTTCAACCTCCCTTTCCTGAATGTGGAAGAATCATGGAAGAAGGATAGGAACGTGTTGACCACCAGCCGCAAAATGCGGCAAAATCACAGTAGAATTAAGATTTTGAGGCATTTTGTGTTTTCCCACAGCCGGCGGTCAAAGTAGGTGTACACGAAGCCTTGTAATGGAACACTTTTGCTTTACTTCCTAGTATGAATAAATGTGTAAATTGTAAAGAACAGTCAGCGATCCAGGAGGTGACATACACCTCATTACACTTAACTATTTTGTTAGACATACTTCTTTTTAAAGCCAACATGTCTCAAGGGTATGTTACTCTCTTCATAAACATATGACTCATCACAAAGCTATATCCCATATAACAGAGGTAAAACCTGCACCCTATAGGCTTTAAAAAAGAAAAAAAAGAGTTGGCTATGGTGCAGGATAATTATGTATCTGTTTACATTCTGCATATTACATCCTATCAGGACATTGGGTAAGTTAACTGGAAAAACTGTGTAACAAAATGTCCCACATTCCGCTTGAGTGCTTTCGTCATATACCACTTCCTCCCAGTCTGAATATAGATATCAGATATTCCAACCACTAACAAGCACAAAACAAGACAATACTTGTTTAGTTGCTGAACATGGACTCTTTTATTAGAACCAAAACACAAGTCTTATATACAGTAAAAGAGGAGGTTCCTCCCTCCTGCTCATATTACTCTAACAATACAACTGTAACCAGAAACAGAATTGACAAGAGCTAATTAACTAATCCCTTAAAGCAGCAGATCTGACTCCATGCCCTCCTGAGCATTGTTATGATTAATCGGGATTTCACTATAGGTCAGACTTGTTGTCATCAAGCTCATCATAACATCAACACATAACTCCTTCATATAATAGCAAGGTCAATTAGCACAAACAACAATGGGTGAAAATACTCTTAGAAGCTGTGGCAAGCCAGACTATACTAATTTACATTATAGAAGACAACAGACAGGTGGCCTGAGATGATGACATTAGCACCTAACATTATGTGTCCCAACAGTATGAATCAGTCACTATTTCTAATATGACATATACAGGGTTCCCAGAGTCTGTGTGTCTTGGGGGACATGGGCCTGAATCTAAAGTAATACCACCTCAAGGGTCCCCAGGCATACAGCTCACATCTCCAGCTCCTATTCCTGAACGACCAGAAACTCTATATCTTCCAGTGCCCAGTACACTTCCGAGATGTTCAGGAACTCTTCTCTGAAATCCATGATTTCATCCAACCGCCACTCCAAATCACTCCCAAAGTTATTGTCCCCTGTCAGCTTCACATACAACAGTCCCAGGCCGCCATAGTCAAAGCCTTCCGTTGGGATGTTATCCGCTATCCAAGGGCATGCTTGGGATACCTGCCACTGGAGGGCTCTGTAGCTCTCATCCAGCCGCATCTCTGCCCAGACCAGCCTGCTTAATTCAGCTGTCTGCTCCTTGTGCGGTTTTTCTCCCAAAAACAGCACCCGCAATCCATATTGTGACCAGTACCTTTCCTGGATGGAGGGGAGAACTTTTCCCTGGTGTCGCTGCTCATGGGCTAGCGCTTCCTTCCAGAGTTCACAGCGGATAGAATCAAACCATCCCAGCAGGACCTGCTCTGATACTGGTCCTCTGTGCTGTATCTGCATCTCTCGCAACCTCCTTCTGAATTCCTCTTCCATGGTGGCTGGTATCTGTACCTCTCCTCTCCTGCTATCAGGACCTTGGATCCAGGTGGAAGTTTGGATGTCCCAGATTGCAGGAAGCGTCCCACTGCTTGCCACCAATGTAACATAACGTCCTACACTCCTATGCATTGTAATGATTAATCAGGATTTCACTACAGGTCAGACTTGTTGTCACCGGGCTTCACACAGTACATTATCATACATTATCATAAACATCAACACAGAACTCCTTTATACAATAGCAAGGTTAATTAGCACAAACAACAATGGGTGAAAATACTCTTAGAAGCTGTGGCAAGCCAGACTAGACTCATTTACATTATAGAAGACAACAGGCAGGTGGCTGGAGATGATGACATTAGCATCTAACAGTATGTGTCCCAACAGTATGAATCAGTCACTATTTCTAATATGACATATACAGGGTTCCCAGAGTCTGTGTGTCTTGGGGGACATGGGCCTGAATCTAAAGTAACACCACCTCAAGGGTCCCCAGGCATACAGCTCACAAAGAGCATCGTTCCCCCAAATGCCAGGGCCCATAAACAGCAGGCAAGAGGCTAGCATTCAGTCCCCTCCAAAAGCCTCTGTCCCGGGTGAGTCTGTCACAAACTGGTTTTAAGTTTAACCCCAAATAAGATAAAAGTGAGAACAGCACCAGAAAGCCAGAGCTGGAGACTATCCTCGAAGAACACCAATGAGTAAAACTGTTGTGAAGTAATGAAACAACTTGTCATTTGGCACTGAAATTGTAGATTTTTTTTCAAAAAATATTATTTACATAGTATGAAAAATAACATATTTTGTTAAATTTAGATTGCAAGATTGATATAAACAATGTATGCAAGGAAGAATCCGGATGTCCTGTAATTGGTATTATCATCTTACCTCAGATAAAGTTCCTTCAGTCTTCCACACCTTTACGATTATCCACAGTGGAATGCACACCATTGATGAAAGGGCCATCATCCAGCCTATTCCATAACCCCATGGTGGGTATGTATATACATTATTGTACTTCAGAGGCTTGTACTTCACCAAGAAGAATATGAATATGCTCTAAAATAAAATTAAAATAAACTGCATTCACAAAAAAACATAATGTTCATACAAAAATACAATCTCATTTATCAAAACTTTTCAATATATAGATTCTAACCTGCTGTGGTAAATGAAAGCTAAATAGCAAATACATGAATGTGATTGGTTTGTTATGGGGCAACACAGAGGTCTGTTATGCCAATAACATCACACCATCAATCAGGACCAATAAATATTTATCAGCTCCAGTATCAGAGCTGTTACTGAATAGTTAAGGACTATTTTATGTTGCTCATAGGATATAACATTGATCTGTATGCGTTTTTAGAACCAAAGGTGGGGAAATCAATCCTCCGCATTCAAATTTCAACTGATATGCTCAGTAGGAAAACCGATTATCTTCTGGTGATTTGCTCCAAACATCCTTTGTGCCATTTTACCTTCTGTTAATATACACTGGGCTCCTCCATGCCACATATGCTTTCTCTTCTACCTATGCTTTCCCAAGCTATTTCAAAGCCAAGCGACACAAAATTACAGCAAAAACATACTTCCTTTCCAACAGTGCCTTCCTCTCTAGTACTATTCGGGAAGCAGCCTTTAAAATCCCTTTTGTTAGTACCATGCCCCCAAAACTCTACATAAACTCTTTCCACAGTGCTCCCCGTTTTGTTGGAGATGTGAAAAACACAAGGGCTTCTATTTTCCTATCTTCTGGTCCCACCCATATATATGGTAAAAAAGAAAAAAATGAGAACCAAATAAATGGGTAAAGCTGGGTAAAGATTTTTTTTTGGACTGTTGATTAGCATGTCAGTATTTTCCAGTGTGTGGCTGCATTTATGAGCAGCTTCCCAATGTAGACTTTATGTGGTGAGTTGCTCCCTTTTTCACTGCATGTACTGTAAGTGTATTTATTTTAAATAAGGAACTGTTCTTCTTACATGGAGAGCACTACGTGCTCTTTTTTCTCTTTTTGAACATTACGTCTGGGCTAATATTCTTGAATAGAGTAAGTGATTCCACAATAGTGTTTGATGCTGGCTAATGCTTTTCCCAGCTATTTAAAGGAACCTGCAAGATTTATATATGCATGGACATTAATATAAAATAACTTTTCTTACATATTCATTGGATTGGTTAATTTAGGATATCACACTATTTATTATATATCACATTATATATTATATATTACTTTATGGTATATTTGAAGGATTTGAAAAAGGCCCACCTCCTTGATGCCACATATACATGTGAGCTCGGCAAAAATGAGTTAAGTAATATCCAAATTACTGCTGAATAAACAGGCCTATGGCAAAAATGTAGTAACACTCCATGCCTGTGCTTTATCTGTACTAAATTTGCTTTTTAAATTATTCTGCACACTTTTATTTACTAAAACTGGAGATTGCAAATCTGGTGCGGCTGGGCATGGTAGCCAATCAGCTTCTAACTTCAGCTTGTTCAATTAAGCTTTGACAAAAAAAATACTGGAAGCTAATTTCTATGTAGCGCTGCACCAAATTTTGCACTCTCCAGTTTTAGTAAATCAACCTCTTTGTCTTTAGTAAATTTAGCCTAGCCTTTTCAACTAAAATTGTCCTACTGCTGGCCGCTATACTACATCATTACAATTATACACTATTATACACTGTTGTGTCTTCTGAGGTCTCTTAATCCTTGTAGTAAAACACCTACCTGTGCTTTTTGTCGGTTTTTAATTTGGACCTAATATAGCTTTTTAAATTTGTGCTGCTGCTGGCCAGTTTTACACTGCTTTGAAGAGCAAGGACCACATTGCAATCAAACAGTTCAGAATTTCAAAATCTCTATTTTGAATAGCATCATGAAGATTTTAAACAACCAGGATCATTTTTGTGGGACCAGTCTCCATTGCATGTTTACCCACTGTTTAATCACAATCACATAAAGAAAGAGTGGATGGCACTAGTGTGAACACTGACTTTTTCAAGGACTCTATGTTTATTTCAGTGTTGCAATGGGAAAATGGAAAGGACAGGTTCCTGTATATGCAGGCACCACCACCGCTCCTGTCCAGGTCAGTGGCAGCTGGTGAAGTTTTAGGATTGGGGGCGCCAGAACTCTCCCTTCCTTTTCAGCCCCTCCCACTTTCATATGCCCCACCCCTTATATAATCCTCCCACTCCGTTCCCTGTATTCCACCCATAGAGTAAGGAGCATACAGCCCAGCATCACAAGACAGGGTGTAAAGCCCAGCATCACAGGACAGGGTATACAGCCCAGCATCACAGATAGGTTATATATCTCAGCATTACAGATAGGGTATACAGCTCAGCATTACAGATAGGGTATACAGCTCAGCATTACAGATAGGGTATACACATGGCTGGAGAATTAGAGAGAGACAGAGATAGTATGATGATGATCCTTCCTCCTGTCCTGTAGTCAAACTATACAGCTATATACACCCACATCTTCCTTCCTGACTGTATATGGAGACCTTCCACCATCATCACTGTGACTGCAGAAGTGCAGATATATATCATCTGTCTCTATCTCTCTGTCTCTCTGCTCCTCCAGCCGCGTGATCGTGCCCAGGCCCAGTCTGCACTGGCTGCTCTGGTGGGGAGAGAAGTGGGGAAGCTGTGTAATGTACGCCTATGCGGAGCGTTGGCTGTCAGTGCAGGGGAAATCATCAACATTATCAATCCTCCATGTCCAGCTGAGGCCCGCTGGCGGCACTGGGGGCACTAAGACGGTTGGTGCTGCTTAGCTAAGTAACTTAGCTTACCGTCTGTTCCGTCAGGCCATGTTCTCCAAGTGGTGGGGAAACCAGAAGTGACGGTTCCACCTACCATCCCCTGGACCCGCCAACCAGGTGCAACAGGGTGGAATGGAATCATGAATAATTCAATGTAGAATGGGACTGGGAGTGTAAACAGGATGCATGGCAAGCTTTTCAGCTGCAATCACCTGATTGCAGCAAGTGAGTTTCTAGTGGACAGCTCAGTGTTTTGTGACCAGACACTCTTAAAGGGCCACACAGCTTGGGGGGGAAGTGCCCAAGCGCCCCCTATTGACAAGCCACCACTGGTCCAGGTGTAAAATAGAATGTGATAGGGAAGCATTCAGGAGGTTTGAATGTGCACCAAATCCGCAGGATATAATAGAAGTCTATGGCTTAATGCAGCTAACCCACAGTTGCCCTGCGCTGCACCCACGGATCAGCGTGAATGCAGCCTAATAGTTGTTGCCCTTTCATAGGTGCTAATATGCCCAATGCAAAAGCTTAGTGTATTTGTTGTTTAATACACTGACCTTCCTTTCCTCTTCTAGCTTCTGTTGGCATTGCTCTCCAGGCTGCTAGAAAGGTCCCAGGCAAAGTGTACTTGGTATCACTCCACCTGGGACAGAAGCCAGCACTACAAAGGAAGCATCAGCTTATGCGGCTCTTGCTCTCTCTGTGGCCACCTGCTTCCTCTGCTGTTGGCACTGGCTAGATGCACTATGATGCTCTGGGATTGTGGGTCAGCAACCCGTTGATTGTGATCTGAGCTTGCCAACACACCGTCCCAGAGCATGGGCATGCTCTTCCCTGGTTTGGGGTCACAGGCCACAACAGAGGGCTCTGTGGGCCACATGTAGAACAAAATAAAAACAAAAATATAGAGATGACAGGTGATAAAATGGTTGGGTCTGGGCTAGTGTTTTGCTCTCAGCTCTATCAAAGTTCATGTCACTGCTCTTTTTATCTTGTTTTAGAGACCATTGGTGTCTACCTGATTAAAAAGACCTAACATGCTTCAGTAGTGGCCTTTTTAATATTAGAGACATAACTCTTTCCTCTATCACCTAAAAGATGGGATTCCTTGCAGCCATCACCTTTGCAAGGTCAGTGACTGATCTGGTTGCGTTATTGTTAAAGTAACCCATTTTTTTGCATAGGAACAAGATGGTGTTGAGGTCTAGGACTTCTTTTATTAAAGGTAGTATCCAGTTTGCATTGCTGTCCCTGCTTGTTGTTGCTTTAACAGGGCAGGGATGGCCATACAATGAAAAACATTAGCAATTTAAATAAAAAATAAATTGTGTAAAAAAAAATGTAAATAACTGCAACAAATACAACATACACAACTGCCAGTCCATGACAGTCAATGTCCCCCTCCAGACTGCCTTTCTGATTTGTTTTCCCTTGTGAAGAAAATTATGAGGAAGAGCAGGCAGCCTGAGGCAGTATAACTCGTTGCTCATATTTATGCTACTACTTGCCTTTCCCCTGCATTCCCCCTATAATTTATTCCATCCACTTCTTGCTGCCTGCCCTCCCCCTGCATTGTGGAACAGCAGGTAGCCTTTTTGCACAGGGGCAAGGTGGTGTTTTGCCCTAGGACTCTGCTTGTAAATGCTTCACTTAGACAGGAGTGGTCTTACAAGGAAAAAAATATTAATTGAAAAACAAATCGGTAAATACTATAAAAATAAAATTAAAAATAAAAAAAAACACTATTTCCTTATGCAGAGCTGCTGCCACTCACTTTAGCTCTTACCGACCTCTTTTTATTCAATGAAAAGAAAAAGAAGAAGAAAGACAAATTTATTGAACATCAAATAATGTCAATTCTTCATCTGGCATTTTATTTCCTGTCATACAAATATAGAGCTAGATGCAAGAAAGTGGATTTTATTTTTAAATTCAACTTCACCTGTTTCTAAAACCTAAAAGATACATTTAACAGTAAAGTGAAACAGACATCTGATGGCTGTTTTTTATGTTAGTTCTTTATAATGAAGACTTATTCATGGTAGATAAAAACCAAGAGACTGGATAGTCATGGCTAAATACAATTTTTTGTTGAAGCTGTATGTTAAAGCGGAACTAAATGCACTTTTTAATTTTTGCTAAAAGGCAGGTTCTTTGTTGCAGTGGGGTGGATTTTTGAAGGCAAACAGCCTGTGCACTTTGCAAGTGCAATTGCAGTTGCTCCAGAGCATAGTAAATGAGGGGAAGCTCTGCTGACTTCCATCATCCAATCATGTGAAAGTAAAAAATGTAGTTTTTTTTCCTTGTATGTGTTTGGGTATTCTTTGCAAAGTGCAGCTTTATCTAATTTACTAAGCTCTGGAGCAACTGCACATGCAAAGTGCAGAAGTGCAGAGTCCATTTGCCTGTAATAAATCCACCCCACTGTCTCTTCTGCAAAAAAATAATCTTACTTGTCTGTTCTCTGTGAAATGTACACTGAGCTGTGCATATACAGCTGAGTTTAAATTCTGGTACACTGCCAGCATATCGGGATGACGTCACTCTTGCATATGCATGTGAATGATGTCATCCTGCACCAGCCAATCATAATGGATGAAGACCAAAACCAGGAAGAGCCAAGGTAGAAAGATGCTGTGCCAGCGAGGGATCTCTTGAGGGAGGGACCTCCATTGGAATTAATGTACTGTAAGTATTTTTCTCTTTAGTCATTCTTTAGAAAAAATATCTCAGTACATCTGTGCAATACATGCACACTTCCAAATGTTTATTCCCTACAATTACAAAAAATACCCATTGATTCATCTGAAATATAACAAAGTTTCAACAGAAAGACTGACAGGTAATTACATAAAACATTTGAAGTTAGGATTTTTGCTATAAAGTATTGAGAGGGTGTCCACATTTTATTTTCAGTTTGTTATATTTCTTGTTCTATTCCAAAGTTATATTAATCTTTTTCACAACCAACAGAATAACTAACTTTACCAGAGATGCCCAAAGGGGAAGCAGCCTATGGTCAGAGGATTATGTACAAAATCTAGATTCTGCTGTCTGCCGTTCCCCCTTGCTCCCCTTCATTTACTGTTGCTTTTCTTCTCCCCCCTGTTGTGAAAGGGTTGGCTTCAAATCCTCAAAGTGGGGCATTTTGGGTTCCCTCTGGGATAGTGGCAGTACATTCCTTAATTTTGTATCAGGGAAGGGTAAAACTCCCCCCTTGAATGAGTCCCAAATTGATATTGAATTGATTGAAATTGATGATACCCCAAAACTCAAACACACGCATGTGTGTACATATCTATATATACATACACTTCTTCTAAATTAAATGTAAACAAACATTTATGTATGTATTAAAACATGTTTTAATTAAATAAACACATCCATTTAAAAAAAAATGTTTTGTTTTTTTCTATAATAAAACCTTTAATTGTTCACACTAATGGTTGAGGTGCAGTAAAACCCTGCTGTCGAGTTGTGCTCTTACAGCCCCTCAACCATTACCAACTTTTAGCTGTAGAGGCAGTGGCTGGGCATGTTCACATGACACAGCTGCAATTATACCCCCTGTTGCTTTGAGCAAGTGCAGCCCCACACTAACTGTGACCCATTCAAGTGAATGGTGGCACTCTACAAGTGCAGTGTGGAGTTCAAGGGGTTAAATGCTCTCTGAAGCATGATATGATCGCAAATCATTCTTCAAAAATCAAAGTACATGTGAATGAGCCCCTACATATTCCCACCCTACCCCCAACAGAACTAGATTTAAAAAGCCATTTGCAAACAAACCGTTTGCCCCCTCCCCCAAAATAAAACATGCACTCCCAGCCTCCAACACTTCTGGGAGCTCAAAGTCCCATGATAATGCACTCATCTAACAAGCAGTAGTGTGTTATCATAGGATTTTGAGCTCCCCACACTGCCAGGAAGCACTGAGCATTACTCCTGCCTCCTGAGAACATTGAAGATGCGGGTCCAGCCAAGCATATCTTTCTTAGAGGGAATGGTTTGTTGACAAATGGTTTCCTATTTTTTTCACATTATAATTTTGTCAAGTGTTGAGACATCTGCTTACCTCTATAAGGCTTTCCTGTGAAAGCAAATGAGGCTTGGGAGGGCAGGTGGAGTGCAGCTGAATATCACTGCACCTACTGTCAGGGATGCTGTTCCCGGGACTGTTGAGGTGACATAGTCTAATGTGCCTGCCTGCTTGCTTACTCTGCAGCTGGTGGTGCAGGGATGAAGTGCCAGAATGGAGATGTTGCATGATACACCATAAAAAAGCCCTGGCAGCATTGCAAGTGGGACTTGAAGATCTGTCTCATGGGAAGGGCTACATATAGATTGAAATTCAGCCAGTCCCTGCTGGACAAATCTCTGTGTGTAGCCAGCTTTACCTTATTCCTTTCTCCAGCAGGTTCCCTTCACTGCTCTGACTTGTCCTATTCAGCTTCTATGACAGTTAGTCACTGGGGTCATACTCCAGCCTCCCCATCATACCATACAAGGTTAATGTCCCTGTATGGTGTGAGATGATGTCACGGCTTTGGGTGAAGAAAGAGAGCTTGGAATCAGTTATGTTAAAGAAGTGACCCCCCTCCACCTCCCCCCACATTCACACGCTGCATGGATGGACTTTCGTTTTCTGAAGTTGGGTTGTGTAATGAATTCACATTCCTTGCTGTTTATGCTAAGATTTTTTTTTATTAGGTTAGGAATTACTGGGACTTCAGAGGTGCTACATAGATGTATGCCATATACACATTATATCTTATTAAATATAATTATTTTTAATAAGATATGTGTAAACGGCATACATCTATGTAGCACATCAGAAGTCCCAGTAATTAGTATTAAAAAATGGTATTTATCTTTCAGTTACCCTTCCCTGCAAGCTGCAAGGCAGGTTTACAGCACAGAATAGTACTGTATAGTGTAAAAGGCAGAGAAGGTCGGAGCTCAGGTGAAGAAGATGCAGGCTGCCATCTGTCCTCTCCTCATTTGGCCCCAGGGAGAGCTCTTGTGTGTGCTGGGCAGGAAGCAGTGTTTGGGGCAACACGGTGATGATTTCTTCCTGCTCTGCCCACCAGTACTGGAGCTATGAAAGCCCTCACTCAGCCAGACAAACAGAAACCCTCCTGTGAGGACTGCCGCCACTGGTAGACATGTGCAGGATGAAAAAATTCGTTTAGTTTAGTTTCGTTTCGATTCGTTATTTAACTTAATTCGTTTAGTTAAATTCCTTGCATTCATTACATTTGTTTTCGGAATTCGTTTCGTTTCGTATTCGAATTCGAAAAAATTCGACCGCATTCGAAAAAATTCGACCGCATTCGAAAAAAACTATCAAATTCGAAAAAATTCGAACACATTCGAAAAAAACTGTCAAATTCGAAAAAATTCCACCACATTCGAAAAAAACTATCAAATTCGAAAAAATTCTACCACATTCGAAAAAAACTGTCAAATTCGAAAAAATTCTACCACATTCGGAAAAAACTATCAAATTCGAAAAAATTCCACCACATTCGAAAAAAACTATCAAATTCGAAAAAATTCTACCACATTCGAAAAAAACTGTCAAATTCGAAAAATTTCTACCACATTCGAAAAAAACTATCAAATTCGAAAAAATTCTTACTACATTTGAAAAAACTATCAAATTCGAAAAAATTCTACCACATTCGAAAAAAACTGTCAAATTCGAAAAATTCTTACTACATTTGAAAAAACTATCAAATTCGAAAAAATTCTACCACATTCGAAAAAAACTGTCAAATTCGAAAAAATTCTACCACATTCGAAAAAAACTGTCAAATTCGAAAAATTTCTACCACATTCGAAAAAAACTGTCAAATTCGAAAAAATTCTTACTACATTTGAAAAAACTATCAAATTCGAAAAAATTCTACCACATTCGAAAAAAACTGTCAAATTCGAAAAAATTCTACCACATTCGAAAAAAACTGTCAAATTCGAAAAATTTCTACCACATTCGAAAAAAACTATCAAATTCGAAAAAAACAATAACTGAATTTGAAAAAGTAAACTATATATAACCATTTTGCGAAATTTGAAATTCGTATAGAATGAAATCGAATTCCAATAGAAAAGATTAGGATAGAATAGAAAGTATAAAAGAATAGCATAGAAAAACAATAGATCAGAATAGAAAAAAATATATAATTTATTGTATTCTAAGCTTTTCTATTTGAATTCAAATTCATTCTGTACCAAATTCCAATTTTGGAAGATGGTTAAATATATATATTATATTTTTTTTCTATTCTGTTCCATTGTTTTTCTATGCTATTCTTTTCTATTCTATTCTAAACTTTTCTATTCGAATTTGAATTAATTCTATACGAAATTCGAATTTCGGAAGATGGCTTCTAAAATTAGAATTTCGTATAGAATGAATTCGAATTTGAATAGAAAAGATTAGAATAGAAATAGAATAGACTAGAAAAACAATAGAACAGAAGAGAATAAAATATAATATATATATTTTTTTCTATGCTATTCTTTTTTATTCTATTCTAAACATTTCTATTCGAATTTGAATTCATTCTATACGAAATTCGAATTTCGGAAGATGGCTTCTGAAATTCGAATTTCGTATAGAATGAATTTGAATTTGAATAGAAAAGAATAGACTAGAAAAACAATAGAACAGAACAGAATAAAATATAATATATATATATTATATCTTATTCTATTCTGTTCTATTGTTTTTCTAGTCTATTCTTTCTACTCTATTTTAATCTTTTCTATTCAAATTAATTTTATACGAAATTCGAATTTTGGAAGATGGTTTTATATATATATATATATATATATATATATATATATATATATATATATATATATATATATATATATATATATATATATATATATATATATATATATATATATAAAAAATATTTTTTCTATTCTGTTCTATTGTTTTTCTATTATTTTCTATTATATTCTGATCTTTTCTATTTGAATTCAAATTCATTCTATACAAAATTCGAATTTCAGAAAATAGTTATATAGAAATAGAATGAAATCAAATTCTAATAGAAAAGAATAGAATAGAAAAACAAGAGAACAGAATAGAAAGAAATATTTTATATATATATAAAAATAAATAAAACCATCTTCCGAAATTGGAATTTGGTACAGAATGAATTCGAATAGAAAAGATTAGAATAGAATATTTTATATTTTTTTCTATTCTGTTCTATTGTTTTTCTATGCTATTCTTTTATATTATTTTCTGTTCTATTCTAATCTTTTCTATTTGAATTCATTCTGTACCAAATTCCAATTTCGGAAGATGTGTGTGTATATGTGTATATATATATATATATATATATATATATATATATTTTTTTTTTTTTTTCTATTCTATTGTTTTTCTGTTCTAGTCTTTTCTATTAGAATTCGATTTCATTCTATTTCATTCTGTTTCTGTATAACCATTTTCGGAAATTCAAATTTCGTATAGAATGATTTTGCATTCAAATAGAAAAGATTAGAATAAAATAGAAAAGAATAGAAAAGAATAGAAAAACAATAGACCAGCATAGAAAAAAAATAAAAATAAAAAAAATATATATAAATATGTATACCGTATTTATCGGCATATAACACGCACTTTTTTCCCCTTAAAATCAGGGGAAAATCATGGGTGCGTGTTATACGCCGATCCCTTGCGATCCTGAGCTGACAGATCTTCAAAATCGCCGACCGCGATTTGAAAATGGCGCCGAAATACACAGAGCCGGTCCTCGGCTCTTCTCGGCCACTTTCGGCTTCACTCGAGTGCCGCCCGAACCTAGCCGAGTGTACTCGGCTAGGATCAGATAGCTCCGCTCACAGTCACGCCCATCCCGGGTGGGACTACAAGTGGAGCCGAAAGTGAACGAGAGCCGCCGAGAAGAGCCGAGGACCGGCTCTGTGTATTTTGGCGCCAGCGGCACCATTTTCAAATCGCGGTCGGCGATTTTGAAGCTCAGGATCGCAGGGGATCACAGGATTTTCAAACTGCGAGCTGCAAGGCTGCACTGGGGCAAGGCTGCACTGGGGCAAGGCTGCACTGGGATAAGGCTGCAATGGACACTGGGAAGGCTGCACTGACAAGGCTGCACTGACAAGGCTGCACTGACAAGGCTGCACTGACAAGGCTGCACTGACAAGGCTGCACTGGGGCAAGGCTGCACTGAGAAGGCTGCAATGATGGGCATTTAAATGTAAGTTTTTTTCCCTTAAACTTCCCTCCTAAAAGTTTTTTTTTCCTTAAAATTCCCTCCTAAACTTGGGGTGCGTGTTATACGCCGATAAATACGGTCATTTTTTTGTATTATTCTCTTCTATTGTTTTTTTATGCTTTTCTTTTCTATTATTTTATATTCTATAATAGTCTTTTCAATTCAAATTCATTCTATACGAAATTCGAATTTCGGAACATGGCTTCTGAAGTTTGAATTTCTTATAGAATGAATTCGAATTAGAACAGAAAATAATAGAAAAAAATAGACTAGAAAAACAATAGAACAGAATAGAAGAAAATATAATATACATATATATATTATATATTATATTTTCTTCTATTCTGTTTCATTGTTTTTCTATGCTATTCTTTTCTATTCTATTCTAAACTTTTCTATTCGAATTTGAATTCATTCTATACGAAATTCGAATTTCGGAAGATGGCTTCTAAAAGTGGAATTTCGTATAGAATGAATTCGAATTTGAATAGAAAAGATTAGAATAGAAAATAATAGACTAGACAAACAATAGAACAGAATAAAATATAATATATATAATTTTTTGTATTCTGTTCTATTGTTTTTCTAGTCTTTTCTCTTCTACTCTGTTCTAATCTTTTCTATTCAAATTCGAATTCATTTTATAAGAAATTCAAATTTTGGAAGATGGTTTTATATATATATATATATATATATATATATATATATATATATATATATATATTATACATATATATATATATATATATATATATATATATATATATATATATATATTATACATATACACACACATATATTATATATATATATATATATATATATATATAAAACCATCTTCCGAAATTTGAATTTCTTATAATATGAATTCGAATTTGAATAGAAAAGATTAGAATAGAGTAGAAGAGAAAAGACTAGAAAAACAATAGAACAGAATAGAATAAATTATATATATTATATTTTATTCTGTTCTGTTCTATTGTTTGTCTAGTCTATTATTTTCTATTCTAATCTTTTCTATTCAAATTCGAATTCATTCTATACGAAATTCCACTTTCAGAAGCCATCTTCCGAAATTCGAATTTCGTATAGAATGAATTTAAATTCGAATAGAAAAGTTTAGAATAGAATAGAAAAGAATAGCATAGAAAAACAATGAAACAGAATAGAAAATTATATATATATATATATATATATATATATATATATATATATATATATATATATATATATATATAACATCTTCCAAAATTCGAATTTCATATAGACCGAAATCAAATTTGAATGTAAAAGATTAGAATAGAATAGAAAATAATAGAAAAGAATAGACTAGAAAAACAATAGAACAGAATAGAAGAAAATATAATATATATATTTTCTTCTATTCTGTTCTATTGTTTTTATAGTCTATACTTTTCTATTATTTTCTGTTCTAATCATTTCTATTCAAATTCATTCTATACGAAATTCAAACTTCAGAAGCCATGTTCCGAAATTCGAATTTCGTATAGAATAAATTTGAATTTGAATTGAAAATACTATTATAGAATATAAAATAATAGAAAAGAAAAGCATAAAAAAACATATATATATATATATATATATATACATATTCTATTGCTTTATTATTTTATATTCTACCTTATTGTTTTTTTTAGAAAAACGTTTTCTATTTTTTTTTAATTTGATTATGTTTTCGAATTCGATTCGAATATGTTTTCGAATTCGATTCGAATATGTTTTCGAATTCGATTCGAATATGTTTTCGAATTCGATTCGAATATGTTTTCGAATTCGATTCGAATATGTTTTCGAATTCGATTCGAATTCGTTCGTTTTTTTTTCGGATTCGTTTAAATTCTTTACTTTTGTCATTCGGAAATTCGGATGCATCCGAATTTCCGAATAATGAAAAATTCGTCCGAATTTCGATTCGGAACGAAACGAAATGCACATGCCTAGCCACTGGCTGTGGAGTAAGCAGGCATGAATTATCCGCTGCTGCTTCTATAGTCCTGGCTACAGCATCTCTGACAGCAGACGGCGGAGTGATATTCAGCTGTCAGGGATGCTGAAGCCGGAACTACAAAGGCAGGATCGTAAAATGTGGCCACTTATCTGCTTATTCCGCGGCCGGTGGCCGCAGTGCTCAATGGTAGTTAGGCATCCCACTCGCAGCACTACCAGTGTCCATTAGTGGAGGAACTAAAATTAAGTTTTTGGGCATTCTAACAGAAAAACAGCCCTGGGGTGTCCTTGAGCATTAGGGTGTACCCTGGCACACCTGACACACACCCTGCGCATGCCTATGCCTCTTTCTCATCATCCCTGCCAACACTTAATGCATAGAATACATTAAGATAAAAAACCTTCTACCTTAACAACCACTTTAACATACATATACAAAAAGATAGTATCAGTTTCATGTTAATATTAAATTTTTATACCACGCATAAAGTTGCCACCATAATTTCCAATAGAAGAATTTAGTGGTATTTCATGAATGTGTTTGGAGTCCAGCACATGCTGATACTGTTGTAGTTCAACAATTTCTGTAAATTATAATGATGATTTTGTTATTGGTAAGATATACATTGTCATTGTGACAGAGAGTTAACTGTAGACCAGTTACAGTGCAAGTGTACACGGTGTACGGTCATCTGCCTGCCTTAAGATTACATGTTCCCCCATGTCAGCCTTGTCCCAGGGCACTGATGAAAATAGCAAAGAGTAAATTGTACCCCATGTATAGTAAAAGTGACCCAGTACAAGATGCCTAGCGTAGCCAGAATAACCCACCCCGGTGTAGACCTCTCATGTGACCCTTGCTTGGCTACCAACGAGGATGGAAACATGGAAGACGTGACAAACAACCCCCCCCCCCTTACAAAGTTTTTAATCTTTTGATTAGAAGGAGGAAGAGGAAACAAGTTATGTTTGAAACAGAAATTAAAAGTATTAAGGAAAAACTTCTTTCATTCTCTAAATTAGAAGACGTGGGTACATGGGGGCGTAGCCGGCAGTGGAGGAAGATGGCTGCTATCTAGCTGAGCTCTGCAGCACTGACTTTCCCTGAAGCGACACACAGCAACTAAAAGAGGTATTGAGGGCACAAAAAGATACTGGAATATCTGGAGTAATAACGTGTCACAATGGGGAAAAGGAAAGACCGCGGAGGACCCAGGAAATTGGAGTCATTTAAGAATCACTATAGTGATTCTGTGAGGAAAAATGGCACAGCTTTACCTCAGAACTCTAGGGCTGAACAGCAGCCAGCACGCCTCAGTGACAGAGACAGTGAGCTTGGTAACACTGAAAACAGCAGATATGTGTCTGACCCTGACATGGGGGAGGAAATTATTGGACCTCAGAGACAAAGAAGGAGGATTTCCCCCTCAGATGAACATGCCAGTAGTTCACTGCCTGATTATGACCAGCCACCTGTTAATAATCCCTGTGCTGATAAACTGCTTGCCTTCCCCACATCTGGACAGCCTATACTTGATACGGATATCAAAGAAATGCTTATGTTCCTGAGAGGAGTGATTCAACAAGATGTGCAGTCATATATGCACAAAACTAATGTGGCAATAGAAGGTATAGGAGTAAGAATTGATGACATGGAAAACAAAATGGAGGATGTCGCTGACGCGCATAATGAATTGGTAGACTCCCATTTTCAGCTAATATTGAGGCAACTTAAGTTGAAAGTGTCAGAAATCGAGGACAGATCCAGATGCAATAATATAAAATTCAGAGGGATCCCAGAAACTGTCAAAAATACAGAATTACAGGGTTTTTTGAAAAAAATTATGTCTGACCTACTCCCCAAAATCCTGCATCAGGAGCTGACAATTGAAAGGGCTCATGGATTGCCAAAACCTTCGCATATACCAGAAAAACTCCCGAGAGATGTTATTGCGAGAATTCATTTCTATCATATTAAAGATCTCCTGATGCAAAGTGCACGACAACATGTTCCACTACCTGATCCATATGCAGGTATTTTTTTCTACTCAGACCTTTCACAAGCAACTTTATTGGCACGGAAAAACCTGAATTCCATTACTAAGTTACTCTGTACTCATAATCTCAAATATAGATGGGGTTTCCCAACCAAATTGATCGTTGATTGTAATGATGTTTCCTACAATATCCATACACTGGATGACGGCCTGAAGTTGTTGGGGAAATGGGGATTGCTCCCTATGGATGAAGATAACTCTCAGAGCAAATAATTTGCAGTATAAATCGCACAAGAAAAGCGACTTGGTCATGCCTAAACTCACTGGATTACTACGGTTCATTGCTTATATTGCTAAACCCTCAAACCTATCTGTTCTCAGGGAAACTTTCACCCTGGAAGGAAATGGTAAATTTCCCCCTATCTATAAGTGCACATTGGTGCACCCTACAGTTGCATGGCGACTCAAAGTTTTCCTTCAACATCATGAATTTTTATGATTGTTTCTATTTTTGTCTCCTTATGTTTTTTTCTAGCGGGATTTCAAAATTACTCATACATTCTATGAGAATCTATCTTTTTTCCTTCAAGGTTGGTCTTTCCACTCAGGAACATGATCATTATATATCTTGGCTTATCCACAATAGGATGTCACTGCTACTTATCATCAACACCTTAAAAAATGTTGCAACTTAAAAATTTTTCTCTGAACACCAACGGGCTTAACAGTCCTCATAAAAGAAAAGCTCTCTGGACTGTGCTATCAAACTTCAGAGTGACATCATATGTGTACAAGAGTCGCATTTTGCGAAAGATAAAGCACCTAAATATTCGCATCCTCTTTTCCCACATATCTTCTGCTCTAACAACCTCAAGAAGAAGAAAGGTGTTATAACAGCAATCAAAGGGACAGTCTCATTCCACCTTTTGGACTCAGTAATAGACGATAATGGTCGGTATATAATTCTAGTTGCTATTATAGACAATGTTATTTACACAATAGCCAACATTTACGCTCCTAACAAGCATCAACAAAAATTCATCCGTAAGCTGTTGAGAAAGGTACGGAAAATACAGAAAGGGCATATTATCATCTACGGAGATTTTAATGCCCTGATGGATCCTAATGTAGATACTACTAAAAGAGACCGCACAAATAGATTGAGTCTTGGTAATATTTTCGCTGAGGAAGATTTATATGATCCATGGAGGTGTTTACATACTACTGAAAAAGACTACACATTTTTCTCTAATGTACATAAAACGTATTCCAGAATTGATTTCTTCATTGCAGACAAAATGCTCTTACAAAAAATTTCAGATGCACAAATTCATAATATCACTTGGTTGGACCATTCACCAATCACTTTATCTATTACGACAGGCCAAAAAGGCCTAACGTCAACCCTTTGGAAGAATAATACATTTCTATTCTCTCTTTGATTTTAATGATAATGGCTCTACATCCACTACAAATCTGTGGTGTACACACAAAGCCTTTATTAGGGGTATCCTTATCCAGATGGCATCTAGGGATAAAAGAGAAAGGCAAAAATTTGTTGATACCCTTTTAAAAGATATATCTAGTCTTGAAAAAGAACATAAGCAATCTCCAGAAAATTCTTACTTATTACAAAAACTCAACAACAAAAGGAATGAGCTTAGGACAACTTTACTAACTAACCATGAAAAATACCTCAAACGACTAAAATTTAATTTTTACTCCCAAAATAATAGGGCAGGCAAATTGATGGCTTCTGTACTACGTCACCGCCAAAGAACACAAAAAAATTAATAGACTAATTCATCATAAATCTGGGAAAGCTTTAATAAACCCACAAGAAATAGCAGATGCTTTCTCAGATTATTATGGAGATTTATACAACTTAAGAAATGACAAGGATCCTATCCAACCAACATTAAAAGACATTATAGTATTCTTAGACAAAGTGAACTTACCCAACATTGACTATAATACACTTGACGCACTAAACCAACCCATATCGTTAATGGAAACCCAGAAAGTTATAAAAGACCTTCCGCTGTATAAATCGCCAGGTAATGACGGTCTATCCAACGAATATTCAAAACATTCTTTAATATTTTAGCTCCGCACTTAACAAACCTGTTTAATTGCATAGCTACAGCCAAATGTTGCCCGAAAGAACTATTAGAAGCGGTAATAATTACTCTCCCGAAATTATTATTATTATTATTATTCAGGATTTATATAGCGCCAACAGATTACGCAGCGCTTTACAATATAAAAGGGAGACAGTACAGTTATAATACAATAAGATACAAGAGGATTAAGAGGGCCCTGCTCAGAAGAGCTTACAATCTAATAAATCTGACAAAGACTTGACATCTCCTTTAAAATATCGGAGATAGTTTATCATCGGACATTAAAATTTATGCCAAAATATTGGCCAATCCTTGGTTAGAAATTACCCTTTACCTAGTCAACTCTGACCAAGTAGGCTTTGTTAAGGGTCGTCAAGCCCCGGACAGCACGAGAAGGATGATCAATTTGATTAACTACATTGAGAACACACAAACGCCTTCTGTGCTCCTAGGTCTGGACGCAGAGAAGGCATTCGATAGAGTGCATTGGAACTATATCTCCAGGACTCTTGAGAAGTTTGGATTTTCAGGATTTATCCATGAAGCAATTATGCTACTTTATACACAACCATCAGCAAAAGTTTCCACCTCGGGAATGTTGTCTAAGACTTTTAACCTCACAAATGGCACCAGACAGGGTTGCCCACTCTCGCCTATTATTATATTCTTTGGTAATTGAACCCTTAGCGGAAACCATTAGGTCCAATGAAAATATTTTAGGAATAAAGATAGGTGATAGAATACATAAAACTGGCCTATTTGCCGATGACATCATTCTATCTTTAACTAGTCCCAACAAATCCCTGCATGTGCTACAATCAATACTTAACTCCTTTAGTAAAGTATCTTATTACAAAATTAACAATAGGAAAAGCTTTGCCCTACCTATGAATATATCTAACGATACCTCTACCATCCTCAAAGAAAAATATAATTATAATTGGGATGCATCTTTGTTCACCTATCTAGGTATCAACCTTACATTTTCCGCAAAAAAACTATATGTAGTTAATTTTCCCAAGTTATTAGATTTTTTTGCTAAAGATTTTCAAAATATAAAACAAACACACCTATCCTGGATAGACAAAATTGCAGCATTTAAAATGCAAACCCTACCCAAGATACTCTACCTTTTTAGAGCCATACCTATTCCAATACCTTCAAGCTTTTTAAAGATTCTAAATACTAAATTGAGAAACCTGGTCTGGAATAACAAAAAACCAAAGGTAGCTTTCTCTATTTTAACATCTTCTAAAAACAAAGGGGGTATGAACTTACATGATATGCATAAATATTACTATGCAACACTTTTGGATCAAATGAAATACTTGTTCTTCCCAAATGACGATAAGCTGTGGTTAGCCATTGAAAGAGAAATCACCAAGGGAAATGATTTATTTGCCCTGTTAGTGGCTTACATGATATTCCCTAAGGTCATAGTTCCTAAATTGCTTTCCATTAAAGCTACCCTGTTAGCATGGTAGTTTCTTGTCTCAAACTTCCATGCTCTAGGGCATTTACAAAAGATACCTATACCACTCAGAGCCCTTGACTACTGTAGAGGCCGACTCTCGATGAACAAATGGATTGCGGAGGGCTTTAACTTTTACGTACACCTTCCCTCAGGATACAAAGCCACGATTGATGATACTGTAAGTTAAATAAGCTTAACCATCTGCAAAGCTTTAATCCACATCAAGATTTTGAAATTCCATCTTTAATTTGGTCACACCTCACCATTAACAAACCTGTAAAACATAAAAGTATAGCTTTCTTCTATAAAGTTTTTTTCTCAGTATCCTAAATATGAGAAAAACCCTAATATGTATAAATGGGAAAAAGATTTAGGACAATCCTTTTCGGACGAATGTTGGTACAATGCTATGAGAATAAACCAAACTGCAACATCCTGCTTAGAGCATTGGGACAACTCTCAGAAAATATTGAACAGTTGGTACCTAACTCCTTACAAATTAGCTAAAATATATCCATCTACATCACCACTATGCTGGCGTTGTATGGATCAAGTTGGTTCCTTATTCCACATTTTATGGAGTTGTAAAAATCTGACCAGTTTCTGGAACTCGATATCCACCTTTATTGCCTCTCTCACAGGCAACTTGTTAAAACTATCACCTGCTATGGCCCTTTTAGGTATCAACCTTGACACTTTCCCATTTCAATACAGAATATTAGTGGCGAATATTCTTATAGCGGCTAGACTTACCATAACGAAAATGTGGAAATCAATTGAGGCCCCTAACCTGTGTGATATCATTCTTATGCCCCGTACACACGGTCGGACATTAATCGGACATTCCGACAACAAAATCCTAGGATTTTTTCCGACGGATGTTGGCTCAAACTTGTTTTGCGTACACATGGTCGCACAAAGTTGTCGGAATTTCCGATCGCCAAGAAGAGCGGTGACGTAAACCACGTACGACGAGACTAGAAAAGGCCAGTTCAGAACCAAGCGCGGCACCCTTTGGGCTCCTTTTGCTAATCTCGTGTTAGTAAAAGTTTGGTGAGAGACGATTTGCGCTTTTTCAGACTCGTGGTTTTCAGATGGTTTTCTGCTGTTCAGTTTGTGCTTGTGGGTTTGTATCTGCTCTTCAGTGCGTGCAGCGAGTACCATTGACTTGTCAGTGTGTTCTTGTTCATTTGTTACTGTTTTTCAGGTCGCTCTTCACAGGCCTTGCTGTTCTTCAGTGTGTTCTGTTACATCGTTCTGAGCAGCCGACCGTTTTCTAGCCATGTTGCGTATACGTACTCCTCGTAGAGTTCGTGCTGTGCGGGGGCTTGGTGTTGGGGTCCTGACCTTGACACAAGTCCAGTCCATGAACAGGGTGGAGAGGAGTTCATGGACCAAGAATTGGTTGCTTCAGCGTGACCAGTTCTCTCATATGCCTTTGCTCTGTGAGATCCATGAGAATAATCCTGATGATTTCAGGAACTTTCTCCGGATGACGGACCCTGTATTTCACCGTTTGTTGGCTTTGCTGACCCCGTATATTAGCAGGCAGGATACCTGCATGAGGCAAGCCATCACTCCGGAGCAGAGGCTCGTCGCCACCCTGCGGTACTTGGCGACGGGGAGAAGCCTGCAAGACTTGAAGTTCTCGACAGGCATCTCCCCCCAGGCTCTGGGGATCATTATCCCAGAGACCTGTTCTGCCATCATACAGGTTCTGCAGAAGGAGTATATTAAGGTAAGATTTTTATCCTTTAATATCACATTTTATTGTATATAATGTTTGCTAATATATTGTATTTCTTTCCTCATTCCCTAATTACCATGATTGTAATATGCTGTGAATGTCCCCTTTGTTCTCATGTATGCTGGATTTTTATGTAATTTTTTTTTGGTCCTTCATGCTTATTTGCCTTCACTTACAGTACCTCCCCAGCATGGTCTCCTGGCCCTATATTCATCTCATGTAGTCACTTAACAATGTATTTTATCAGCTCCATAGTAGTGCTTTACCCCAAACACCCCCTAAAATGTTTTTAAATGTGATTTGTGCTTTAAATTCAGGCAGAGTGCCAGAGGCTTTTTTTGGGGGGTCCTCAAATCATTTGGAACTCTCCCTCCCCCCAACTGCTAAGTCAGCTGGTACCAATTCTCTATCTATCCTCAATCATCTATCTGCTGACTTTGCCAAACCCATACACACTATAATCACCTCTTTTGTGGTCAGATTTATGGATGAATTCCCCAAAGCATGTAGTGCAAGGGCCTGCCTGTATGCTTTCAAATGGTACTGTTTCAAGTTTTTGTATCCTATTATTATCTTGATAGGTAATAGCAGAATGTCCAAATGTGCTCAAATGTGTACAGTGTGTATTTATATCTTTGTATTATGACACTTCTTACCTGTCCAGTGGGCTGCCAATAGTGTAACTAAGGAGGGGCTGTTCCAAGTAATACACATTATTTAGGCATTTATCTCTCAATGAAGTGGAGAGGGTTACCTGTCCAAGAGCTCCCCCCCTTTAATGTTAGAAATGGCCCATGGGGGGGATATGATAGGTGTACCTTATACTTTGGTCTTTAAAAATTCCCATAAATCAATGTTATCTTGATGTTGGCCAAGAATGTTTGTGTCTAATCTGCTTTCCATGTTTATGTGCAAAAAGCCTATTTTTTTTGTTTTCCTCAATAGTTTCCTTCCACGCCACAGGAATGGCAGACTGTGGCCTCCCACTTTGCCCAGCGGTGGGACTTTCCTAACTGCGGAGGGGCAATTGATGGGAAACACATCCACATCATCCCACCACCCAACACGGGGTTGTACTATTATAATTATAAGGGGTTCAATAGTATTGTGATGTTGGCCGTGGTGTCGGCTACTTATGAGTTCCTGTATGTGGACGTGGGGAAGAATGGCCGGATGTCCGATGGTGGAGTCATCGCCCAGACCGAGTTCTACAGGCGTCTCCAGAATGGCAGCTTGGACTTGCCACCTCCAGAAGACAATGTGGAAGGACTCCCATTCGTCTTCATTGCAGATGAAGCCTTTGCGCTGGGGGACCATCTTATGCGACCATTCCCGATGAGGACCCTCACCCCGGACCAGAGGGTTTTTAATTACCGGCTGGCCAGAGCCAGAAGAGTGGTGGAAAACACGTTTGGAATCATGGCCAGCCAGTTCCGCCTATTTCTTACACCCATACATATGGCGGAGTATAAACTGAATCACATTATCCTGGCGTGCTGTGTTCTACACAACTTTTTATGGCAACATTCTGCCAACTATGCTGGCTCAGTTGGGCCTGAAGCGGGAATTCAAAATGAACCAACCCTGACGGCGCTTGAAAGTGGCCGTCCTGGCTTGCCCTCCCTGAGTGCCCGTGATGTCCGGCTAAGATACCTTGAATTCTTTGCGGGTAGGGGGGCTATCAATATGCCAGACAATGTGTGAAACCTTTATCAAATAAAAAAAAAACATTAAGCAAATCTTTGGTGACATTTACTGCTTGTGTTTGTTTTAGCTGACCCTGACAGAAATGTGTGGAGTCCTGAAAATGGCGTGATTGTGTAACCTTACAAAGCACTGTTGGGTGTTATTTACTAAAGACAAAGACACTTTGCACTACAAATGCAGTTGAAACTTAGGAAATAACCCCAATTTTCACAGAAAGCAGCAATTAGAGCACAACAAAAGTGTTGGAGCGTTGAGACAATAATCCACACATTCTTGATTAACAATCTTTTTAATACCTGCACAATCACATGTGCATTTAGAAAAGGTTTTTAAAACAAACCAACATGTTTGTTGTATAACAATTTTTGGGGTGGCATTAGAAAAAGTAGAAATGTCCATTTAAGATAAAACAGGCATGTTTCAAACCAACAAGAAAGACACAAATCTTGAACTTACAAAGTTCACTTTTGGTAGAACTTGAAGGCAATATCAGACATGAGCATTTAGGAACTGTGTTTGATATTGCGTTCAGATGGGGTGAAGTCACCCCAGGAAAAGCCAAATTTTGACGACGCACACAAATTTATGAATGTCAACATGATCTACCTGCCATCATGGGGGATCAAGGGACGTGTTTTGGGGGAGCAACCCCTTCCTCTCAGCTACTTTATTATTGAGGAAGGGGTTGTACCCCCAAAACACGTCCATTGATCTCCCGTGATGGCAGATAGCACATGTTGACACACTGTGTGCCTCTTCAAAATTTAGCTTTTCTACAATTCCACAAAAAATGTTAAAATTGTAGCACACCATAAAAGAAAGGGATTTGGAGGGGTTTTAAACTCTCCCCAAAACATCAATGATGTTCTTATTTTTTTGAATAACATCATTGATGTTTTTCTTGATGTTTTCCAATGCAACATTCCACCCCATGATCTCCCCAATCAGGATCTGTGCACTTTCCCAGGTGAAATGCCCTGGATCCACAACATCACGATCACCTAAAAAGATAGAAACAAAAAAAAAACATGTATTATAAATATGCCGGCATCCATCTCTTACCTGAGCCTGTGGTCGCAGACACTCACCTGTTGTGGTGACTAGTTCCACTACGTCTTCCTCCTCCTGCTCTTCTTGCCTTTGGGGGATTTCCCCTTCTTCCAGAGGTGGGGGGTCTCTGGTCTCCTTGGATGAGGGGTGTCCTCCGAGTCTTTTCTCCCCTATGTAAAAAAAAAATGGTATACTTAGCACACAGATATTTGATGGCAGAACTATAAATATGAAACATTGCTTGGAAGTGGGGTACAATTGTCTATTTTGGCAGAGTTCCAAGATGTAGAATTTTTAGTGTCCTTTGTCAAGCTTCAATACTTTACCTGTTTTGTCCAAGCGTCACAGATGGAGACACCCCTATAGTATACACTGGTGCACCTGTGTGGGCCCCCTAATAAAAAGGGTGTTCTTGTGTCCTACACTAGTGCTCCAGTGTCCAGATGTGAAAACTGCTGCTGAGTGTCCTCTCCTTACACAGAATCGAGTTTGCATTTCTTTCTAGTAACAAACCAATCTACACAACCAAATTATTTTCATACAAGTAGGCCCTAAAAAATGTGGTCAAATGCATATGGCCAAAACAATGGTGTTTTATAGGCCGAAAGAAAAATGTTTGATACGAACGAATAATGTGCCCATGAACATGAAAGTAGCCATTTTAAACTGGACAACAGTTAAGAAAAGCACATGGAGCAGCACGAACGTAATAAACACAAAAAGAATAGGAACACGGCACAACTACTTACTTTTTTGCAGCACTCTCCGGATCTTTCTGTACTGCTCATGTTCTCTTAATTTGAGGTCCGACCACCGCTTCCTGAGCTGATCTTTTGATCGTCGTACCCCAAAATTCCGGTGCAGACTTTTGACCACTTTCGCCATTATCTTGGCCTTTCGGACATTTGGGTTGGGGTAAGGTCCATACTTCCCATCATAGTCGGCAATCTTCAGGATGTCCACCATCTCCAACATCTCCCCAAAGGACATATTTGATGCCTTAAATCTTCTCCTTCTGGATCCAGACGTTTCCGACTCTGGGCTTTCCTCCTCCTCGTTGCTGTAATTAGCACGCACCTGCTGTGTCTCCGCCATGTGCTCTTCCCCCACTGCGCCGAATAAAAAGGGGTGAGGAATAGACTAGAAAGAACGTCAGGGGCGGGCAGAGTTACACGCATGTGCAGTGTGTATAAAGCGTAACACGCATGCGTAGTCCGTACGATCTGTGAGCGGAGGAAGGAGTATCGGAGGCGCCGATTGTGATAACGAAGGTAAGATCTAAACTTGGGCCTATACTGCTTCTAGATTTAGGCCTATATTGTAACAAGATTAGGAGAGTTTTGCCTGACATTAGGGTTTGTCTTGTGTTGTGTCTTGCAGTGAAAATGGATATCTTGAAAGATAACGACTTTATGACAATCTTCATTGATATGTTCAGGGAGCTGCCTTGTCTATGGGAAATAAACGACCCTGAATATAAGAACCATATAAAGAGGAAGGCAGCACTGGATCAATTGCTGGAATTTGTGAAGACAGTGATCCCCACGGCAGACATCACCTATTTGAAGATCCTAATTGGTGGCCTGAGGAGCACTTATCTAAGGGAGCACAAGAAGGTCCAGGATTCCCAGAGATCCGGAGCTGCAGATGACATTTATGTCCCCAGGCTGTGGTACTATGACAGGCTGCATTTTCTGGCAGGTCAGACTGAACCCAGGTCATCACTCTCCAGTCTTCCTTCCAGGCTTCCTTCCCCCCCCCAGCTGAGGCTTCTGACGCCTAACCTGGGCCTTCCAGGCAGCAACATGTGGAGGAGCCCAGCTTGAGCCAGGTATAGCATTCCTCTAAATATTTCTGCTTGTCCATTCAATGATGTTAACTAGATGTTAGTTTGGAGTACTAATTTATGATTGTGATTGATGATGCAAAAACTAAAACCATGTCCCTTTTTCATACACAGGGAAGTCTCAGCCAGGAGGTGGCTGGGCCAAGCAGGCTGCCTGATACCCAGGTCCCTACCCTACACCTTCAAAGACAAAGTGGCAGGAAGAGGAGTAACCTGGAGGAGGCTGCCATAGGCCTCTTTTGGAAGGCTACAGAGGCCCTGAGAACCCCCCACACTGTGGAGGAGGACTTTGCTTGCATAACTGCCTGCAAAATGCTGCAGATGGAGGAGGGCCAACAACTCCTGTGTGAGTCCATAATTTTGAAAGCTCTCAATAAGGGGTTGAGGGGCCAAATAACATGTGCTACCCACATTTGGGACCTCGCACAAAGTCCTCCTCCTTCTCCAGGTCCTACTACTCCTCCTCCTCCTCCAGGTCCTACTCCTCCTCCTGCCTCATCACCAAAACCAGAGCCACAGCAGGGAAGAAATCGTGGAAAGAAGACCAGAAAGTGATGACTCTGGGTCCAGTCTGGTCTGGCAAAAGATGCAGCCTCTTGTAGTACCACAGCCTGGGGACACAGATGTCATCTGCTGCTTTCATGATCTCTGGGACTTCTGGAACAGACTGCACTCCCTTAGATAAGGACTCATCAGGCCACCAATTTTGATGTTAAACAATTGATGTCTACCCTGGGGGTCCAAGGCTTTGCCAATTTCTGCTGTTTCTCCAGCGTTGCCTCCCTCTTTGTTTGGTTCTGAGCCCTTAATAAAGGATTTTTTGTTTCAATTATATTTGAAAAAACAGCCTTTAAAAAAAAAAAAGAAAGAAAACAACCCAAAAATAATTTTGTCAGATGTGATAAATCAAAATATATTGAGGGAATCCCGATAAATAATAAAGAAAGTTTGTGAGAAGTCTGTGTGAATATGAGCAGCAAAACTACTTCATTCTTCTCACATTATAAAGAAGAAGAGAGTGCTCTGTATTAAACCATTTTTTACATTGCACCGTGATGAAAGTGCTGTATCCATTGCGAACGCTAATTTTACCAGACCGAGTTGTTCCGAGTTGTTTCTTATGAGCATGCGTGGCACTTTGTGCGTCGGAACTGGCTACACACGGTCGGAATTGACACGATCGGATTTTGTTGTCAGAAAATTTTATAGCCTGCTCTCAAACTTTGTGTGTCGGAAAATCCGATGGAAAATGTCCGATGGAGCCCACACACGGTCGGAATGTCCAACAACACGCTCCAATCGGACATTTTCCATCGGAAAATCCGACCGTGTGTACGGGGCATAAGAGTCAACACCCAGGCGTACTATGAATTACTGTTAGCACTTAAAAATTTTAACGTAATTCACTTTAAGAAGCACTGGTATATATGGATCATACATCCTAAAGCATCTACAGTACTTAAAGACTTGTACTTGTAGTGGTAGTCTTAACTACCACTAGGTAGCCTGTTGGTATCACTTATTCCTTGTAGAGACTTATGCTGCTTTCATTTCCTGATTGGTTTGACTCGCTAGAATACATTGATTTACTAGACGACATCCTGTTCTCTCTTTGGTTTATTCAAGTTAGAATAGACCTGTTCACAGTTTGCTCCCCTAGGGGTGAATAGGTTTATTCTTGGAGGTTTACTAGCTAGAAACTAAATTAAAGATATGAATTTGAAGGATTATTCACGATTATTATACTGACTTAATGTATTTATCAAAAATGCATTCGCTATACTATGTAACTGTAATAGTGTGAATCCTGTTATACTTTTCCTAATGTCTTTATTTGTTATTTTATGTTCTGATAACTAAATAAAAAATGAATGTTAAAAAAAAAAGAAGAAGAAGACATGGGTACATTTTCTAAACAGTTGCAGGAACATCTGAATACCAAAGTTAAGGAATTACAGGAGAATTACAAGAGATAAGGATGAAATGAATATGTACGAGATGGCAGACCAAGAAAGAAGAAAATATTAACCACTTACTGAGCACCTCATAGTAGATATACTGCTACAGGGTGGCCGTTCTGTTCAGAATCACAGATATATATATATATATATATATATATATATATATATATATATATATATATACGTGATTCCGCCCTTCAGTCTACAGTGGGTGGGCGTGCGCGCCCTGCCGACAGACTGCTTCTGTTGTGATTACTTCAACGCAGAAGCCAATCTGCGGGTGCACTGGATGTCAGCTGGCACCTGCCAATCGTTGGGCAGAGACACAGGACAGAGCTCTGTCCTGTCAGCGGAAGTGATGAATTTAATGTCCCTGCAAAGGGAATACAATCCATCATTTCCCTGGGTAAAAGCATTACACAGTCTACACCAAACACTGGCTGGGCACACAGTTAACCCTTTGATCGCCCTAGATGTTTAACCCCTTCCCAGCCAGTGTCATTAGTACAGTGACAGGGCTTATTTTTAGCACTGATTACTGTATTAGTGTCACTGGTTCCCAAAAGTGTCAGTTAGTGTCTAAATGTCTGCCATAATTTTGAAGTCCTACTATAAGTTGCTGATCACCACCATTACTAGTGAATAAAAAAAATAAAAACTCCAGTATATATCCCATAGTATGTAGATGCTATAACTTTTGCGCCAACCAATCAATATACGCTTATTGGGATTTTTTTACCAAAAACATGTAGCAGAATACACATTGGCCTAAATTTATGAATGAATTTGATTGGATATGTTTTATAGCAGCAAGTAAAAAATATTGCTTTGTTTTTTTCAAAATTGTCAGCTTTTTTTGTTCATAGAACAAAAAATAACAAACGCAGTAATGATCAAATACCATCAAAATAAAGCTCTATTTGTGCGGAAAAAAATGACATACATTTTATTTGGGTACAGCATTATATGACCGCACAATTGTTAGATAAAGTAACCCAGTTCTGTATCACAAAAAATGGCCTGTTATTGAAAGGGGGTAAATTATCCAGAGGTCTGATTCTCCTAAACATAGGTCATTGGATATACCAGATGCAAGATGTCAGATCATGCCCAAGGGTTGGCAAAAAGCTGGACACCATATGAGAAAGGGCAGACTTCCTTATAATAGGGAGAATTGTGGCATAAAAGGGTTGATAGTTTGACACTATTACACAATAGATTTTCCAATGACAATATGAAGAACCGTATTCACAAGCCTCATTGTTTTAGGCAGAAACAAGAATATGATGAGGATTAAAACATTTCCCAAGAAGGGTCTTAATAAATTTCAGGCACATTTTGATGTCCATAATTATATACACAAGTTAAATGTTGAGAAGTACAGTATTCTTCTGCCAAACAACCTTTAGAAGTTGTATATGGTAATATAAGTGCACAACACCGAGTAGTACCAAGTGGGTTACACGATAGATCTTAAATCCTAATTTATTAAATAATCATTAGGTGTTTAAATGCATGGTTCTAGATTATATAAAAAAAAGTGGATAAGGAAAGATGTTAGGGCAGTTTTACAATGCCGTGCTTCGGTTTGGCCACAGGGCAGCAGTGTAAACCACCTTTATAATGCCTCTTACATAAAGAAAAGTGTAAAAAGATTGCAAAAATAAGGAGATATATCATAATTCCTCCAGCTGATAAAGGTGGAGGGATGGTGATATTAAATAATACAGGTTCATTTAAAGAATGACCATTATCAGATGATCAGATTTACAAGATTTTGAACTCTGACCCTTCCTATTTTTGAACAAATTGAAAGTATTAATAGACAAAGGTAAACAGTCACATATTATATGCAACTAAGAAGCTAGATACTTGGTACCCACTATGTATAGGGTGCTAGTAATTTACTCTCCTGGAGGTGCATAAGGACAAGGAATATCCTCTAGGAAGCCCTATAATTAGTGGTAAAAATGTCTTTACTGTTTGGGAGAATATTTTAATTTTTTCTTACAGACATTGGTTAGAGATACTGAATTTTACCTTAGGGATACAAAACATAATATACAACTTTGAAGATTATATATAAGGATCTAGTGATATGTCCTCTTTGTATAACATTATCAATCATGGAGATGTGTAAATTCCAACAAAAAATTGAAGCAGATAGATCTGGTTTAACCATTGAGCAACAAAAATATATTACTGATTGTTTACAGTTCTGTTTAATTTATAATTATGTTGAGTTTGGTGGCCAATTTTTTTACAATTATCGGTAGTTGAAATGGGAGCTAAATTTGCACCCAGCCTTGCTAACATATTTTGTGTCGGTCTAGGGGGCTGAAAATATTTTTGATAGAATTCCCCAACAGTTAGTATGTTGGTATGAATATATAAGTGATAATTATTCATTTGGAAAGGAACACAGAATGATTTGTTTTAAGAATGATAAAAAAACTGATAAGGGCATTAGGTTCACAACATATTATGATGCACATTTTGTTAACTTTTTAGACTTGGAGATATTTGTATGCAATAGCGAGTTATGTACATGTACTCATTTTAAGGAGATGTACCAAAAAATAATTTTATACCCACACATAGTGGACATGTCTCTCCAAAAGTAATTAGTGATGAGAGAGAGAGAGTGGCACAAATAATGGGGATTATTTTATTAGATGTAAAGAAAAATTTCCTTCTGACTATTACACTCATTTTTTTTGAGCTATGGATATAATAATTATTACCAAGGGTACCCCAATACTGGAAAATTGTTTCAAAGATTCATCCATGTTAAAAAGGTTAAAAAGGTTAAAATGGGATGGTTTAGTGTTTAAAAAGATTGTAATCTTACAGCACAAATTCCAGGAGTGAAGAACATCCAACACCATTTAATTAAAACAAAAGGACGATGACCAATCATATCTTCAATGTTGTCGTAGAACCGATTGCTTCCTGCAAATGTAGAATAAATTCATGAATTGCAGCCAAATTATAGTAACCATTCAATGTTATTTGATCTATAATACACCTCTCTATGAAAAAAAAAAATATAGCAGTCAGCGGCACTATACATTATGTAAAGATTGCATTCTAACATTAACATATACTCCATTGTTCTTAAGTTTTTATTGTATTTCTTCAGTTCATATTACTGTTGATTGAAGTCTTACCCCAGTGGTGCTTCCCAAGTCAGATATAACTTTATGTACCTAGACTGCAATCTTATTTCACCTGAAAATTCACCCCAAGGTCTGTCCATTAGTGTTTGTCAGTCTGTCAATCATCACAGTCTTTGTCTGCCAGCAGCAGTTCATAAACTAATCATTTTGTAGATAGTTGCACGATAGTTGCACGATAGTTGCACCATTTTTATTTCTTGCTGAGTTTTGTCAGGCCACCACATACTGCCATGCATAACCTTCCTTCTTCCCATATACCTGCCTGGCCTTTTCCACAGTCAACTCAACAGATGTGTCACCAGACACAACATGTCAACACAATTTTGTTCACAGTGCACTGGTGCTCTATAATTCATCAATATGTTACTAAGTGCCATCATCAGTCCCAATCCAAGTGCAGCAGAGACTGCACTCACTCAGTTATAGAAAAAATGGTAATCACCCTTCATTACAGTTATAGATGGTGACGATGCTCACTGTTATCTGTATGTTACTTTTCTCAATCTGCATGCTTGCTGATCAGTTGCTTAAATGCTTAAAGTGGTTGTTAACCCACTTCTACTAAATGGTCTTATCCCTCTGTACCAAAATAAGATGTGTCCCTGTGCCTGTGTAATGTAAAAAATCTACCGATCTGTGCCGATATAAGCTCCAGCTGATTCCTCTCTTTTCTCTCTGGCTCACAGCTGCAGTGGGCGGGGCCGAGCCCTACCGCTGACGTCAGCTAGGGAGGAGGGGGAGAGAGGAGAGAGAGAGAGCGCCGACAATCATCTGAGCGCTGGGAGTGGAGCTTATACAGGTACATCTTATATCAGCAGATTTTTTACATTACACTGGCACACATGTTATTATGGTACAGAGGGGAAAAGAGAATATAAAAGCCGATATGAGAGCAACAGTAGCGGGGGGGGGGCGGGCGCTGGTAAGAGCAGGGAGGGGGGAGGAGGACAGAGGAGAGACACAGGAGAGCTGCAGAGAGCAGGCTGCGGATGACGGAATCACGCAAACTGACCACGGTGTCAGGACTCAGCAGCCATGATTATCATGGTCAGTTTGCAGAGGGGAGGGTATAGCCAGGTAGGATTAGCCAGGTTTTTTAGGGTATACAGGGGGCCAAATTACACAGCACAAGCACTGGGCTGTATAACATGCTTTAAGGAAACAGGATCTGATTTTTTTTGGGGGGGGGTTAACAAACGCTTTAAAGAAGACAAAGTATGGTGCCACAGCCCTGTACAGTTAAATTGTTACAGTATAACCTAATGTTTTATGTTTTATGTTTTTTAAGTTTTAGATTAGAGTAGGTCGATTATATTAGTGTATGGGGTGGGTTAATCCCCCATTTCTTTAGTCCTAGAAACACAAGTTTGAGAAAATATCAAAGTAAAGGTAATTCACCTATATGGCCATGTTCACACTTATGCGACACATAAAAACATTAAAAAAAACCCATAAAAACATGCCATGATCTGGTAAGTGCACTGGCATTCATTCTCAATAGCCCCCCAAATGCACCAGCCAACGCACTTGTGCTGAATTGCAATGCAATGCATGGTAACTTATTGTACTGCATTGTAATGTGATGCGATTAAAAATAAAGGTGCCCGCACTTCATTTGTATGTATGTCGCATGCATTGAATTGACTGGGCTGTCCTAAATGCAACACACCTAAACAAACAAAAACACACGCCAAGCAGCATAGGTGTGAATGGAGCATAAGACAGTTATCAGCAGAACAGAAAGATTTTCTCTCACCTCTAGTATTGGGAACAACTCTAAAAATGTAGATATCCCTTACTTTCGTTTTTGGTGACAGTGGTCACCAGTACCAATAGAGGGGTGAATCTCTCCAGTAGAAAAACAGACTAAAAAAAAACTTGATAGAGAACCCTTCCCATAAAAAAGGATTTTGTTAGAGATACTGATTAAGAATCTGACATCCAAATCATTTCTCAAAATGTGACTGACCTTAATCATTTTTTTGTTAATCCATTTGACTGACATCTCCCATGGTTTTACATAAGAGACCTATTGCATGCACACATATATCTTTGGGTTTTAGGATGTAGTGACAACAATGATATTTGTTGCAGTTAAGTCGTGCAGCAAGCTTCAGTATCTCAGTCAATCAAACCCTTATTTTCCTGCTTATGCTGTCAAGTGAAATAACAAAAAAAATGTACACACATCATTGCTGTCATTGTTTTAGGAAGCAGCCACCCATTTACAAAATAATGTAATTTTAATTTAGAAAGCAGCGGGGCAGTCAAAAGGGCACTGGGATATTATATTCCAGAGATACCTCCACCCACAAGGAAAGTGGCAAAGATAGCACTAACAACAACAAGCATATATAAGCAGTAAGTGCCAATTTTTTCACAAAAGTACCAAAAACCCGAATCATTCCTGACAAGCTCCTGATATTGTCTACTGGGTGCTTTGTTTGAGTATGCAATTATAACAGGACAATTAATGTGCTATAATAATGAGTCTCTGTCACACAGTGGTTCCTCCCACTGCCACTAAATCACTACTCTATCAAAATCTCTGCTGGGGCATTTTAATGGCATTTTAGCAATAGGCTAGATCTAACTTTGAACCAAGGTACCACTCTCTATTCCTTCTCTTCACCCTATCAAAACACAAGGTGTCTGCCCAATTCTTCTAAAGTCATAGCTAGTGAGAGAAAGGAGCTATATAAGAATTTCCAATTCTTTCCAATTCTTCAAACTTTATAAGGGATTAATTTGGAAATGTGAATAGATGTCATTAGCACTTGCAGTATTAGTTGAAACCTGTGAACAGAGTTGGGTGCATTTTTCGTTAATGCATTTGTATCAAATTTATTTTAGTTTTTTTAAAGTGCATGCCCACTCTTGCAGTTAAATTTGAGAAAACGTCAATGTATGTTTTGTTATGTGTTCCTATTAACATAGCATACCTGAAAGTAGTAAAAAAAATTTCCTTTTGGATGTTTGTTTTGAGCAGCCATTTAGGCAGACTGCAAGCTCCTCTGGACAATTTCACAGTAATTCTGTTCCCATTGACCAACAGGCCCAGCTTCTAGATCAGGGGTCTCCAAACTGCGGCCCGGGGGGCAGATGCAGCCCTTTGCCTGCCTTTATCTGGCCCTTGGGGCACTAGTCATCCCACTGATATGAGACACTATTCTGCCCCCTGACACCAGAAATGGAGCATTAGTCCTGCCACTGACATCAACAATGGGGTACCATTTCTTTCACTGACATCAACAATGCAGGCTTATTCCTCCCACTAATACCAAGGGTGGGGTACTTTTTACTCCCACTGATGCCAGAAAATGTTCTATTCATGCTGGCAACAGTCTGCCCCCCCCCCCCTAAAGTCTGAAGGACAGTAAACTGGCCCTTTGTTTAGAAAGTTTGGAGACCTCTGTTCTAAATCTTTAACTATTTGTTAGGGCTGGCAATGTTCAAAACTAGTTTACAACTGATAATGAGATCCGCCAGCACAGTACAGACAGGGTTAATTAGGATAAACATTCACTTCACAGTCCCCCTCCTAAACATTACATGGAAAGGAAAGCTAATCAGGATTTTCAGTCCTGGAGATTTCAGAAACGAGCATTTAAAAGGTACGCAGAAATGTATATTCCTTCGTAAGTTGTGATATGTGAATGGGAACATGTAACAAATATAAAAAGGTGTTATCCTAATTTGGTTGCAAAAGGGGAAATACTCTTTAGGTTTATCTGCTTTTAAACTGTTTTAATTTTAAAGCCTAATGCCCTGTACACACGACCGGTTTTGTCGTCAGAATAAACTCTGAAGGTTTTTCCGATGGAGTTCCGACGGAATTCCGCTCAATCTGTCTTGCATACACACGTCACATCAAATTCCGACCGTCCAGAACGCGGTGACGTACAACATGTACAACGGGACTAGAAAACGGAAGTTCAATAGCCAGTAGCCAATAGCTTCCGTCTTGTACTTGCTTCAGAGCATGCATCGTTTTTGGTGCGTTGGAACAGCATACAGACAAGCGTTTTTTCCAAAAGTAATTTGTTCCATTGGAATAAAATAGAACATGTTCTCTATATAAGTCCGTCTGAATTTTCGACAGACGGTCAGAATATACGATGAAGAGCACCCATTGGACTCTTTCTGTCGGATATTCCGATTGTGTGTATGCGGCATTAGTCTAATTACAAAAAAAAGAAAACAGCAGCGGCAGAAGATACATGACTTACTATGAATGTAATGTGTCCCTTGTGCTGCTGGCTCCTGCTTTTGTTGAAATGTTCCTCCCCCAATTCCACCCCTTAATCTTCTGTTGCAGGAAAAGGGGGGGGGGGTAGTTTAGCAGAGGAACCTGGCATATGCACTCATGAAGGGTGGTGCATATGCCCGCCCTTTCCACCCACCTCCTCAATTGGAGGATGGGACATTTCAACTAAAGCAGGAGCCAGCAGTATAAGGAACACATTGTACTGATAGTAAGTCATGTCCCTTGTACTGATTTTGTTTCCTTTAGGCTTTATTATATCTACAAGCTTTACTTTACAAATAGATACTTAATACATGAAAAGGAATCTCAGAGTACTATAGGTTAGTTAAAGAGACGGTAAAGCAGAAGCAACTTGCTTTGAGGTTACCTTTGTCTAGTTGAACCCTCAGACTAATGGTAACCAGAACAGTGGTTACAGTAGTAGTGTATAAAAGACAATTAGCACCACCTACCTAAAGTGTTATGGGCTATAAATAAACTATAAAGTATACTAATTAGTACTCCACAGCTGCTGTATACTTCCAGTGAATTCACCTCACCATACAACATATAAAATAAAATGAAAAATAGCGCTATTAATCTTTCATGTGAAATCAGTGATATCAAATTATATTCAAATAAATAAATAAATATAATAATGTGTTCAATTAAAGTTCATATGCTGAAACTTTTCTGCGTTGAATTATTGTGACTTCTCAATTATTGTGACTTCTCAATTCATATCTCATCCACCACTGTGCAAATCGTGTCTTCAGCAGATTATGTGAACACCTTTACCAGCCGTTATACCTGCTTACCTCATACATGAGTCAGAAAGACTCAAAACAATTCCTTTCTTTCTTTCAGCTATGGTCTCATCTCTTCCACATCCGACCAGCTACTCTGTATCCACTTTCCAATCAGTAGCCTCCCAGGGGGATCGCAAGAAAGAGCTCTCTTATATACTGCCCCACTGCTTTTCTCCTTCCTCCACACCAGTGTTATTACTGGGTATTCCTGATAGGATATGGCTCCACATTTATGCAACAATAAATAGAGGATACATAGTGCTCTCCATTTGCAACATTTATTAAAATTCCCCAATTAAATTCTCAATTGAGAAAGCCCAATCAGAGGGCGATACGCGTGTATAAGGGAAGAGCCAAGCCCGTGAGGTCATGCAGCCACAGTGGTGAGCAGGACTATGCAGAGCTGGTTTTAACTGAATATCTTGTAAGTGTTTTTTTTAATTGGGACACTTTAATAAATGTTGCAAACGGAGAGCACTATGTATCATCTATAAATTGTTACATGAATGTGGAGCCATATCCTATCAGGAATAACGAGTAATAAAGCCGGTTTGAGAGGTCACAATAATTCAACGCAGAAAAGTTTCAGCATATGAACTTTAATTGAACACATTATTATATTTATTTATTATATTTATTTCGAATATAATTTGAAATCACTGGATATTTCACATGATAGATTAATAGCGCTGCACTTATATTTTTCATTTTATTTTATAGGTTACAGTAGTACAGTGGTGCTGCAATCACTGTTTTGCTGATCATTTTTCACCCGGCTCAGTAGATTTTTAAATCAAGTTTATTGAGCCAGGTGGTGCTTGCAGGGCCACCCATATCTTGAATTTCAGCCAGTTCATCAGGAATTGTTTCTAAATTTGCCAGCCTAAGACCTCTGGTAAGGGATGAGGCACTGCTGTGATGAATCATTGAGTTCTGTAAGCAAAAGCTTCATTCATAACTGAGTACTATACTTTACATATGAAAAGAAGAAGTAGAGCGCCACTCACTGGCTGAATAGAAGACTACATAATAATATTCAATATTTCATATTTAACCACTTAAGGTCTGCCCTATAGCAGTTTTACTGCTACAGGGTGGCAACTGTTCGCCGGATCACGTATACAGTATATATATATATATATATATATATATATATATATATATATATATGATAAACAGTGGTATAAAATAATCTTAAAACAGACTAAAAAATCGCACTAAACAGCGCTAATGTTGAGCAAAATAAACATGTGGCCAACTACACATGAAAACAGTCCATTTTTTAAAAAGTGGTGAAAAGTTCAGAAAGTGATTCAGAGAGTTTTCAACTGGTGATCATGAACAAACGTCACAGCGTGCACCTCCACCGATCAGTCCAAATTCCACCCCGTGTGATCACACTCCCCACAGGGGGTTAAACTCACCAGAGCTAAAATAATAATGAGCCTCCAAGAAAAGAAGACACATCCATGCCACAAGCTGCTGCTAACACCACTCCGGAGGGATCCCAGATGCTCAGGGCTCAGTTTCGTTACATCTTGCTGGCTTCCCTGCAATGATCGGATGTTTTCTTGGTTGTGCAGGAGGACTTGGCAGAGCTGGGAGGCGTGATAACGGGTTTTTTATTGTAGTTGTGTCCACGTTTCGGCTACACGTAAGGCATTTATGTGGATTAGTTAGATGATCTCAGTCCAGCAGCGTGGTGAGCCTTCTCCTCCCACCGCCTTCGCCAGGAAGGAAGAGAAGGCGGCGGGAGGAGAAGGCTCACCACGCTGCTGGACTGAGATCATCTAACTAATCCACGTAAATGCCTTACGTGTAGCCGAAACGTGGACTCAACTACAATAAAAAACCCGTTATCACGTCTCCCAGCTCTGCCAAGTCCTCCTGCACAACCAAGAAAACATCCAATCATTGCAGGGAAGCCAGCAAGATGTAAGGAAACTGAGCCCTGAGCATCTGGGATCCCTCCGGAGTGGTGTTAGCAGCAGCTTGTGGCATGGATGTGTCTTCTTTTCTTGGAGGCTCATTATTATTTTAGCTCTGGTGAGTTTAACCCCCTGTGGGGAGTGTGATCACACAGAGTGGAATTTGGACTGATCGGTGGAGGTGCACGCTGTGACGTTTGTTCATGATCACCAGTTGAAAACTCTCTGAATCACTTTCTGAACTTTTCACCACTTTTTAAAAAATGGACTGTTTTCATGTGTAGTTGGCCACATGTTTATTTTGCTCAACATTAGCGCTGTTTAGTGTGATTTTTTAGTCTGTTTTAAGATCCACCGATCAGTCCAAATTCCACCCCGTGTGATCACACTCCCCACAGGGGGTTAAACTCACCAGAGCTAAAATAATAATGAGCCTCCAAGAAAAGAAGACACATCCATGCCACAAGCTGCTGCTAACACCACTCCGGAGGGATCCCAGATGCTCAGGGCTCAGTTTCGTTACATCTTGCTGGCTTCCCTGCAATGATCGGATGTTTTCTTGGTTGTGCAGGAGGACTTGGCAGAGCTGGGAGACGTGATAACGGGTTTTTTATTGTAGTTGTGTCCACGTTTCGGCTACATGTAAGGCATTTATGTGGATTAGTTAGATGATCTCAGTCCAGCAGCGTGGTGAGCCTTCTCCTCCCACCGCCTTCGGCGGGAAGGAAGAGAAGGCGGCGGGAGGAGAAGGCTCACCACGCTGCTGGACTGAGATCATCTAACTAATCCACGTAAATGCCTTACGTGTAGCCGAAACGTGGACTCAGCTACAATAAAAAACCCGTTATCACGTCTCCCAGCTCTGCCAAGTCCTCCTGCACAACCAAGAAAACATCCAATCATTGCAGGGAAGCCAGCAAGATGTAAGGAAACTGAGCCCTGAGCATCTGGGATCCCTCCGGAGTGGTGTTAGCAGCAGCTTGTGGCATGGATGTGTCTTCTTTTCTTGGAGGCTCATTATTATTTTAGCTCTGGTGAGTTTAACCCCCTGTGGGGAGTGTGATCACATGGGGTGGAATTTGGACTGATCGGTGGAGGTGCACGCTGTGACGTTTGTTCATGATCACCAGTTGAAAACTCTCTGAATCACTTTCTGAACTTTTCACCACTTTTTAAAAAATGGACTGTTTTCATGTGTAGTTGGCCACATGTTTATTTTGCTCAACATTAGCGCCGTTTAGTGTGATTTTTTAGTCTGTTTTAAGATTATTTTATACCACTGTTTATCATATTTTATATAATATCTTTAAACGGCTGCTTTTTCCGCTTTGTGACTCTGCACCTTTTGCGTACTAGTAAATTGGGAGGTACTTTTATATATCTATATTTTATCAATTGTTTTTGCATTTGAGACAGCATCCTGTCCTGGCGCTGAGTGGTGTATTAGAGGGCCCTGTTTAAGCACCGTTTTTGTCTATATATATATATGTGGTCCGACTCTTCCAGGTAGGGGGCCCACATGCGCACTGCCAGCGGCTTGCTTCCGCTGTGATGTTCTCCGGCACCTATTGATGGTTAGGCAGAGAGACAGAACAGCAATCTGCCTATGTAAACAAGGCAGATCGCTATTCTGACAGGAGGGAAGGGCTGGAATTTGTTTCCCTGCACAATTCCATCTCTTCCATCAGTAAAAGCACCTCACACAATATAGTAAAATACAGGCTAGGCACACAGTTAACCCTTTGATTGCCCCTGATGTCAACCATTTCCCAGCCAGTGTCATTAGTACAGTGACAGTTCATTTTTTTAGCATTTATCACTGTATTACTGTCACTGGTCCTCAAAAAGTGTCAAAAGTCTCAGTTAGTGTCAGAATATCCACCACAATATCACAGTCCCGCTATAAGTTGCTAATCACTGCCATTACTAGTAAAAAATTCAAATAAATAAAAATATTTCATAGTTTATAGACGTTATAACTTTTATGCAAACCAATACATTTTCCCCTATTTGAGATTTTTTTTCACCAGAAATATGTAGCAGAATACATATTTGCCTACATTTATGAATACATTCTGTGTTTTCAATTTATCTTATTGGATAGGCTTTTATAGCAGAAAGTAAAAATTATTGTTTTTTTTTTTTTGTCTGTCTTTTTTTGTGTCTAGCGCAAAAGATAAAAAACACAGAGGTGATCAAATGCCACCAAAAGAAAGCTCTATTTGTGGGGAAAAAGGATATCCCTTTTATTTGGGTACAGCATTGTATGGCCGCACAATTGTCAGTTAAAGTAGCGCAATGCTGTTTCGCAAAAAAGGGCCTGGTCATGAAGGGGGGTAAATCTTCCGGAGGTCAAGTGGTTAACTCACAACTGACAAAAATACAGTATGTAGAATACCACTACACATTTCTTTTAAATCCATCATTTGTTCTATATTTATTCCCCTGTGACAGGCAGAACAAATAGGAGAACTGATTGATACAGTATATTATGTCAATTTGATGCAGATGCCACATTTACTTACCATAAACCCACCCTATACAGATACATTCAAACACTGCAACAAACAGGAGACACATTCCACTGGCTGCATATGAGTCAAAAAGCTGGAAGACATACATTCCTCCCTTAAAACAAAGAAAAGAAAAAAGATTACGTATGCAAATTGTTGTTACTATCCCTTCAAGTCAATCCATTCTTAAATGTTTATATAAGGGAGTCAGTTGTTACATGTTACACCCCAAATCACCCCTCGTCATGACTGCATTTTATATATATATATATATATATATATATATATATATATATATATATATATATATATATATATATGTATATATATGTATATGTATATGTATATATATATATATATACATATACATATACACATATATATATATATATATATATATATATATATATATATATATACACATACACATATACACAGTGGGGAGGGAAAGTATTCAGACCCCCTTAAATTTTTCACTCTTTGTTATATTGCAGCCATTTGCTAAAATCATTTAAGTTAATTTTTTTCCTCATTAATGTACACAGAGCACTTCATATTGACAGAAAAACACAGAATTGATTAGGAAAGCCACACATCTATCTATATAAGACCTTACAGCTCACAGTGCATGTCAGAGCAAATGAGAATCATGTGGTCAAAGGAACTGCCTGGGGAGCTCAGAGACAGGATTGTGGCAAGGCACAGATCTGGCCAAGGTTACAAAAAAAAAAAATTCTGCTGCACTTAAGGTACCTAAGAGCACAGTGGCCTCCATAATCCTTAAATGGAAGATGTTTGGGACAACCAGAACCCTTCCTAGAGCTGGCCGTCCAGCCAAATTGAGCTAACGGGGGAGAAGAGCCTTGGTAAGAGAGGTAAAGAAGAACCCAAAGATCATTCTGGCTGAGCTTCTGAGATGCAGTTGGGAGATGGGAGAAAGTTGTAGAAAGTCAACCATCACTGCATCCCTCCACCAGTCAGGGCTTTATGGCAGAGTGGCCCGACGGAAGCCTCTCCTCAGTGCAAGACACATGAAAGCCAGCATGGAGTTTGCTAAAAAACAACTGAAGGACTCCAAGATGGTGAGAAATAAGATTCTTTGGTCTGATGAGACCAAGATAGAACTTTTTGGCCTTAATTCTAAGCGGTATGTGTGGAAAAAAACAGGCACTGCTTATCACCTGTCCAATACAGTCTCAACAGTGAAGCATGGTGGTGGTAGCATCATGCTGTGGGGGTGTTTTTCAGCTGCAGGGACAGGACGACTGGTTGCAATCGAGGGAAAGATGAAAGCGGCCAAGTACAGGGATGTCCTGGACGAAAACCTTCTCCAGAGTGCTCAGGACCTCAGACTGGGCCGTAGGTTTACCTTTCAACAAGACAATGACCCTAAGCACACAGCTAAAATAACAAAGGAGTGGTTTCACAACAACTCCGTGACTGTGCAGCTGAAAAATGCCCCAACAGCGTGATGCTGCCACCACCATGCTTCACTGTTGGGACTGTATTGGACAGGTGATAAGCAGTGCCTGTTTTTTTCCACACATACCCCTTAGAATTAAGACAAAAAAGTTCTATCTTGGTCTCATCAGACCAGAGAATACCAAAGTATTTCTCACCATCTTGGAGTCCTTCAGGTGTTTTTTAGCTTTCATGTGTCTTGCACTGAGGAAAGGCTTCCATCAGGCCACTCAGCCATAAAGCCCTGACTGGTGGAGGGCTGCAGTGATGGTTGACTTTCTACAACTTTCTCCCATCTCCCGACTGCATCTCTGGAGCTCAGCCACAGTGATCTTTGGGTTCTTCTTTACCTCTTTCACCAAGGCTCTTCTCCCCCGATAGCTCAGTTTGGCCAGATGGCCAGTTCTAGGAAGGGTTCTGGTCATCCCAAACGTCTTCCATTTAAGGATTATGGAGGCCACTGTGCTCTTAGGAACCTTAAGTGCAGCAGAATTTTTTTTTGTAACCTTGGCCAGATTTGTGCCTTGCCACAATTCTGTCTCTGAGCTCTTCAGGCAGTTCCTTTGACCTCATGATTCTCATTTGCTCTGACATGCACTGTGAGCTGTAAGGTCTTATATAGACAGGTGTGTGGCTTTCCTAATCAAGTCCAATCAGTATAATCAAACACAGCTGGACTCAAATGAAGGTGTAGGACCATCTCAAGGATGATCAGAAGAAATGGACAGCACCTGAGTTAAATATATGAGTGTCACAGCAAAGGGTCTGAATACTTAGGACCATGTGATATTTCAGTTTTTCTTTTTAATAAATCTGCAAAAATGTCAATAATTCTGTGTTTTTCTGTCAATATGGGGTGCTGTGTGTACATTAATGAGGGGAAAAAAAATGAACTTAAATGATTTTAGCAAATGGCTGCAATATAACAAAGAGTGAAAAATTTAAGGGGGTCTGAATACTTTCCGTCCCCACTGTATATATATATATATATATATATATATAGTAAGAAGAAGTTGGCTTCACTGTATCTATGTAACCTCATCTATGAGGAACAAGTTGAATTGAATTTACTCTCTCCTGAGAAGAGGAGATTAGGGGGGAAATGATCAACATGTATAAATACATAGGTGGTCCATATAGTGAACTTGGTGTTGAGTTATTTACTTTAAGGTCATCACAGAGGACAAGGGGGCACTCTTTAAGTCTGGAGGAAAAGAGATTTAATCTCAAACTATGAAAAGGCTTCTTCACAGTAAAAGCTGTTAAAATGCGGAATAGACTCCCTCAAGAGCTGGTCATGGCCAGTTCAGTAGATTGTTTTAAGAAAGGCCTGGATTATTTCCTTTGCCTCGTGGGGGATCAGGAAGGAATTTTTTCACCTGCTGGAGCAAATTGGATCATGCTTTGCTGTTTTTTTTTTTGCCTTCCTCTAAATCAACTGTGGGTATAGGATATTATATATATATATATATTTATGTATTTTTTGTTTTTTTCTTCTATTGGTTGAACTAGATGGCCTTGCGTATTTTTCACTAACTATGTAACTATGTGTTTGCAGAACCCCTGACACCTAGCTGAAAAGCAATGAATGATCAGCACATTTATCATTTATCATTCACCACTTTCTGTATATGTCTCTTAAACTGATCACACTACAACCTGATTGCACAATTTTTTTGAGAACTACTACCAATTATGGAGTTTATTATGGACCTCTATGAATAAGCCAAGAGGATGGAGCAAAACACATCATGGGGCGTGGCCTGGGAGACATACTGGCCTGTCGGAAGTGGCGTCACTACATCACACAATTATTGGGCTTGTTATCAAATTTTTAAAGCAACAATTACACAATTTTTACCCAAGATTCACACATTTCTCAAAATGTGGAACTTGGGTGAAAGCTGCATGCATCTTGGGTGAATATTTTGATAAACTGATTACTATGTTACATAGTTGGTGAGGTTGAAAAAAGACACCAGTCCATTCAGTTCAACCTATGATGTATGTGTGTGTGTGTAAAAAACTATGTGTAGGAGACTGCTTGAATGCGTACAAATTGAATGTATTGTTTACACAGGCCCTCACATTATAGAGTTTTGGTCAACGTAAAAATTGTAGTAGAAAGATTGTAATTAGGTTGAAATGTGTATTGCCAGCTATAGTCTACATGATCTTACACTTAACTGAACTATTATTTGTTAAAGACAACAGCTTATTAAATGTTACAGAATATTCTACTGCAATGTGAATTGGAAGAAACTGGAACAATACTGAAAAAGGCACCCTTTTAAATAATCTTACCTCAGTTAACATTATGAGGCCAAGAAGGTAGGATACAATGGAAAGTGCTAAGATTAACAATTCTCGTCTGTAACCTCTTCGGAAAATCTTTGGATACATGTCCACCACAGCAGTTACCAAGCTCTCTACACACACAAACTGCAAGCATAAAGATTGCACTATTAATATCCAACAATATTCATAATTCCTAAATAGCAAAGTTGACAAAATTTCACAATTAAAAAAAGTGCTTAGGGGTTGTTTGAAGGGTCCATGCACGCTGGGCTTAAAAACATTGCTTCTACAGGAGCTTTGTGTTTTGCCTGTAGAAGCAGCTCAGTGTTATCCTGTGTCAATGCACACAAGGACGTTTAGACCAGTGTTTCTCAAGCTTTTTTCAGTCAAGGCACATTTTAAAATTATTGACAATTTTGAAGGACCCTCCAAAATTATGTCTTAAGGCACCCCATTCTAAAATGTAAAAACTATTCTAATAGTTTTACATAATGCAGCAACATCAATACACATAGGACACCCAGTGTTAGAGGTGATTTATTCTTCCAAAGCAAATACTCTTTTGCAAACTGGTACAGGCTATGTTTCTCTTCTCCCTCAGTTTTTCTTCATCACCTACCTAATGTGACCCCAAAGCTGATGGAGAGAGGCAAGGGAGAGTCAAACAAGGATGATATGCAGACAACTGACATCCTCCTTATCAACTGATGATGTCATTGGTCGCTAGCAGGTTGGCAGCGAGAAGGTTGTAATGGTGTACAAATAAAACCTGTAGCTTTGTGTAACTAAAAGGCAGGTTTCATCCACCCACTGGTAGGGATGAGCCGAACACCCCCCTGTTCGGTTCGCACCAGAACTTGCGAACAGGCAAAAAAATTGTTCGAACACACGAACACCGTTAAAGTCTATGGGACACGAACATGAATAATCAAAAGTGCTAATTTTAAAGGCTTATATGCAAGTTATTGTCATAAAAAGTGTTTGGGGACCTGGGTCCTGCCCCAGGGAACATGGATCAATGCAAAAAAAAGTTTTAAAAACGGCTGTTTTTCGGGAGCAGTGATTTTAATAATGCTTACAGTGAAACAATAAAAGTGTAATATTCCTTTAAATTTCATACCTGGGGGGTGTCTATAGTATGCCTGTAAAGGGGTGCATGTTTCCGTGTTTAGAACAGTCTGACAGCAAAATGACATTTCAAAGGAAAAAAAGTCATGTAAAACTACTCGCGGCTATTAATGAATTGCCGGTCCGACAATATACATAAAAGTTCATTGATAAAAACGGCATGGGAATTCCCCACAGGGGAACCCCGAACCAAAATTGAAAAAAAAATGACATGGGGGAACCCTAAATTCCATACCAGGCCCTTCAGGTCTGGTATGGATATTAAGGGGAACCCCGGCCAAAATTTTTTAAAAAATGGCGTGGGGTCCCCCTCAAAATCTATACCAGACCCTTCAGGTCTGGTATGGATTTTAAGGGGAACCCCGCACCAAAATTTAAAAAAAAAATGGCGTGGGGTCCCCCCAAAAATCCATACCAGACCCTTATCCGAGCACGCAACCTGGCAGGCCGCAGGAAAAGAGGGGGGACGAGAGAGCGCCCCCCTCCTGAACCGTACCAGGCCACATGCCCTCAACATTGGGAGGGTGCTTTGGGGTAGCCCCCCAAAACACCTTGTCCCCATGTTGATGGGGACAAGGGCCTCATCCCCACAACCCTTGCCCGGTGGTTGTGGGGGTCTGCAGGTGGGTGGCTTATCAGAATCTGGAAGCCCCCTTTAACAAGGGGACCCCCAGATCCTGGCCCTCCCCCCTGTGTGAAATGGTAAGGGCCTACCATTTTACAACAAAACTGGCAAAAATGTTAAAAATGACAAGAGACAGTTTTTGACAATTCCTTTATTTAAATGCTTCTTCTTTCTTCTATCTTCTTTCTTCTATCTTCCTACGGTTTCTTCCTCCATCTTCTTCTGGTTCTTCTGGTTCTTCCTCTGGTGTTCTCGTCTGGCATCTTCCTCCGCGGCGTCTTCTTCCCTTCTTCTCCTCGGACCGCTCCGCATCCATGATGGCATGGAGGGAGGCTCCCACTGTGTGACGCTTCTCCTCTTCTGACGGTTCTTAAATAACGGGGGGCGGAGCCACCCAGTTACCCCGCCCCCCTCTGACGCATGGCGACTTGACAGGGACTTCCCTGTGGCATTCCCCTTGACATCAGAAGGGGGCGGGGTTACATAACGGGTGGCCCCGCCCCCCGTTATTTAAGAACCGTCAGAAGAGGAGAAGCGTCACACAGTGGGAGCCTCCCTCCATGCCATCATGGATGCGGAGCGGCCTGAGGAGAAGAAGGGAAGAAGACGCCGCGGAGGAAGGTGCCGGATGAGAGCACCGGAGGAAGAACCAGAAGAACCAGAAGAAGATGGAGGAAGAAACCGAAGGAAGATAGACGATAGAAGATAGAAGAAAGAAGAAGCATTTAAATAAAGGAATTGTCAAAAACTGTCTCTTGTAATTGTTAACATTTTTAACAGTTTTTTTGTGAAATGGTAGGGGTACTTTTGTACCCCCTTACCATTTCACACAGGACCGGGATCTGGGGGTCCCCTTGTTAAAGGGGGCTTCCAGATTCCAATAAGCCCCCCGCCCGCAGACCCCCACAACCACCGGGCAAGGGTTGTAGGGATGAGGCCCTTGTCCCCATCAACATGGGGACAAGGTGTTTTGGGGGGCTACCCCAAAGCACCCTCCCAATTTTGAGGGCATGTGGCCTGGAATGGTTCAGGAGGGGGGGCGCTCTCTCGTCCCCCCCTCTTTTCCTGTGGCCTGCCAGGTTGCGTGCTCAGATAAGGGTCTGGTATGGATTTTTTGGGGGACCCCACGCCATTTTTTAAAAAAATTTTGGCGTGGGGTTCCCCTTAAAATCCATACCAGACCTAAAGGGTCTAGTATAGATTTTGAGGGGGACCCCATGCCATTTTTTTTTTTTTAATTTTGGCTGGGGTTCCCCTTAATATCCATACCAGACCTGAAGGGCCTGGTATGGAATTTAGGGGGACCCCCCACGTCATTTTTTTTTTTAAATTTTGGTTCGGGGTTCCCCTGTGGGGAATTCCCATGCAGTTTTTATCAATGAACTTTTATGTGTATTGTCGGACCGGCAATTCATTAATAGCCGAGAGTAGTTTTAAATGACTTTTTTTCCTTTGAAATGTCATTTTGCTGTCAGACTGTTCTAAACATGGGAAACAGGCATACTATAGACACCCCCTAGGTACGAAATTTAAAGGAATATTACACTTTTATTGTTTCACTTTAAGCATTATTAAAATCACTGCTCCCGAAAAAACGTCCGTTTTTAAAACTTTTTTTGCATTGATCCATGTCCCCTGGGGCAGGGCCCAGGTCCCCAAATACTTTTTTATGACAATATCATGCATATAAGCCTTTAAAATTAGCACTTTTGATTTCTCCCATAGACTTTTAAAGGGTGTTCCGCGGCTTTCGAATTTGCGGCGAACACCCCAAATTGTTCTGTTTGGCGAACTGGCGAACAGCTGATGTTCGAGTCGAACATGAGTTTGACTCGAGCTCGAAGCTTATCCCTACCCACTGGCTTTTATACACTTTTGGGGGAATTTTTAGACATTTTGCCAAGGCACCCCTGAAGAAATCTCAAGGCATCCTGGGCATCCTGGGCACCCTGGTTGAAAATGGCTGGTTTAGAGGCATATTTTAAACCCAGTGTTTAGAAGCAAAAATAAAAAAATCCTTCTGCATTGCATTTTTGAGAGGCATTTTTTAGCAGAAAAAATAAACGCTTGTACAGATATGCTCTTTATAAGTTTTTTTTTCTGCCAAGGGAACTGGTGTTTTTTTGAGCCCAGTATTCATGGACACTTAATGTGCACCAATTTATCTTAGTATAACTCGCTCAAGTATAATGGTGATGTCAGATTGAAATGTTCATTTTTGGTATTTTCTGCTGCAGTTCAATCACATTTACATGTCTTGGACTTTTTCCAGTCTGTGATTGGACATTGAAAAGAAAAGCAGCAGACTGATGAGCTCACCTGAATGGATGAATTAAAGGTTCTCCTCCTCCTTTTATTGAAGGCTTTTCATGAATGGAAGCTATAGTACAGCTTCTATGAATGGTAGAGAGGGTGGATAGAGATAGCATAGTCAGCACATTCCTGTGACAAGTAACTCAGCAGTGTTAACCTTTCCAGCATCAGAAGATTACAGCTGCGGGTTATGGGAGAGGAGCAGAGGACAGAGGATTTCAACCATGACATGTAAGTACCATCCCTTGTGCTGATTTTTTTTAAAGTGAATTTAGAACAAGAAAGACCTTAATAGAAACAAGCCATGATAACAGAGTAGAAAAAAAATGAAACAATTCAATGTTAAATGATAATTAATACACGACTAATAGCAGAGCACCGCCTGGAAGATATGTGCTATAAAGCTAATGAATATTGAAAAACAAGGCCCAACCCAACTGAAGATTCTCATTAGGTATTATATGTAAAGTAGCTAATATAACAGAAATAGTGACCCTAGTGATTAGGGTTGCACCGATACCAATACCAAGTATTTGCTCTAAATGATAATTAATACACAACTAATAGCAGAGCACCGCCTGGAAGATATGTACTATAAAGCTAATGAATATTGAAAAACAAAGCCCAACCCAACTGAAGGTTCTCATTAGGTATTATATGTAAAGTAGCTAATATAACAGAAATAGTGACCCTAGTGATTAGGGTTGCACCGATACCGATACCAAGTATTTGCCCTCATACTCATAAAAATGTTATAACAACTCACATTAATATACATATCTTGTCAAATCCAAACCTGCAAAGTGTCCCCATCCCGCCGATGATAGAAAATCACAGCCGCCTGTGGTGCTTACAGGGCTGGAGAATTTCAGGGAACCCTGTGGGTATGGGAGGAGGTGATATCAGCTTAGTGGAGGAATTCTCCTCCAGCCCTGTGAGCACCACATTTAACCGTCTTTTTTTATCATCTTCAGGACAGGGACACTATACAGATTTGGATTTGACGAGCTATGTACTTTATTGTGAGTTGTTATAACATTTTTAATAAACTGCCCATTGCTGCACTAGATCCCTTTCCGGGACTCCTGTGGGTATAAGGCGGAAGTGATGTCAGCTTGGTGGAGGACCATCTAGATGGCGCTTCCCTTTTTATACTGGGTTCACACAGGAGTGGTGGAGGAAATCGTATACATTCCTATTCAAATTGCTTGAAATTCTTTGCTGTGCGATTTGTGGGCACTAATTTTGTATGGGCTCAAATTGCACCGCAAAGGTATCAGTACTCGGTATTGGTGCGTACTTGACCAAAAGTATTGGTACTTGTATTCGCCGATTTAAAAATTGGATCAGTGCATCCGTACTAGTGATGGATTCACCCTATAAGGAGATCTATATTCATATGTGTAGTATCGGCAATAATGCAATATATAATAAAATAAAAAAATCATTAGTATAGCTAGAGAATTTAGAGAATGTAGCCACTGTTGTCAGATTAAATACTACTGCATATACATCACAAATTAAAAAAAATAAATACATTATTTAAACAATGCAAACATTTTGAATTTTTTACCTGACTGTCAAGTCCCAGGAAAATGAGCATCATGAAAAACAAGGCTGCCCATAATGGGGCCAAAGGCATCATGGTGACAGCTTTTGGGTAAGCGATAAAAGCGAGACCGGGTCCTGAAAAAAAAATCAATAATGGCAGTATTTGCAAGGAAAAGCATCAATTGATATGGTAAGAGTTGTTGATTTCAATGTGATAGATAATGAAGGATGGCATCCCCTTCTGGTTTCTCACACAGCAGTCTGTGTTCCTCTTGTGCCCTCTTTCACAAGACCATAATGAAGGTGTCTAGATTCAGAAATAAAACTAATTCTACACTAGGAAACATCCATCGGGGGCAGTCGCACCACTATTCGACTTTGTAACAAGGATGAGTGAATTCTCACAAATATAAATACGCACTAGATAAGCCTATATTGCAATATGTGGCCTGGATTGATGATTCACCCAGGCTAACTAAGCCACTCATCTGTGAACTATTAAAGAGGTCCATTGGACCCCTCACCAGCTTATTTTCTGTTACCAATTATGAGGGACGGTCAATCAGACCCAATATCCTGCTTCTATTTACTTACAGAGGGTGCCAGGAATTGTTCTAGCAGAACCCATCCTCATGACATTACTATTCCTAATAAGGTTGCTCTATACTTGTTTATCAGGGCCTGACCTAATGCCAAAATATAGTACCTTCACAAAAGAGCAGTGGTATCATAGTGGTGAGAAATCTCTTGCTGCCATTACACAAATAAAAGCAGGATCTTCACTGGCTCCCACACAGTCAAAGAGGTATGGGTCCCAGAGGTAAGCAGTCAGGGATAAGAAGCCCACAGTAATGGGAAGAACGAGCCCTTCTACAGTAATCCAATAAAGCAGCAGGAACCCCTTTACGTACATACCATGCAAATAGCTAAGATTTGATTATAAATACAAATATGCAGTTCAAATAAAAATAAAGTTTTATGCAAACAAAAGTAGCACATTCAATTTTGAGTAACTGCGAAGAAAATCTCTACTGATTAGCATGCATTATCAAATGTTACGTTTTTGCAAAATAGATGCAAAAAATGCAAGAGAAATACAAAATAACCCTTTGGTAAGCACTCATACCTTGAATACCAAGGCCTTTGAGCTGCTTATGCATGGCCCTGACAACAATGTGGGTAGAATTCCTTATATTCAGCCTTTATTTATTTATTTATTTTTTTAATTCTTTATTTAATATGTTATTAATACAACCCCAACCATATAAACATAAATCCACATTACAAACTTTATCACAATAATCCAACCTCCCTAAGTCCCACCCCCCTACCCCTCCCTACCCCCCCCCCCTCCTGCAAATGGCTATAGAAAAATTAGCCTTCATAGTAACTCCTGCCAGTCTCTCCTGTATTTCAAGTTCCTCACTCTACACTTAAGATATCCTCTAGGTATCTCCAGGAATTTTTAAATTTTTGCCAAACAGCCCGTTTATCAACTCGTTCCTCCCCCTCCTCGGGTGCCAATCCCCTGTTGTTCAGTCTTTAACAAACAGCTCTATCAATGATCATTCTTCTAATATCAATACATTTGTAATAATATTAAAACTCATTTATTCAGGGAAGCCTATCCCATGCCCACATAACAACTGTCCCTGAGCCACCCCCATCAAATCATTCTCTGCAGCTATTACCTTTTATACCACCACCCCCTCCCTTTAGAATGTAAGCTCTACGAACAGGGCCCTCCTGTACCTTTTGTATTACACGGTACTGTAATTGTGTTGTCCCCCCTATACATTGTAAAGCGCTGAGTAAACTGTTGGCGCTATATAAATCGCGTATAATAATAATAATAATATAATAATAATATTACAATGAACCATTTTAATAAAGATGTATACATCTGGGATAAATTAATTTTGTTCACACAGCTGTAAGTTAATGCTGCGCAAATTCTGCTTCTTTGTCCAGGCAACTGTGGTTGGGTGCATAGGCTACATCTCTGCTTGTGCTGTTTCAGTCTTAAAGTTCCAGCACTCACCATTGTTTTCCAAAATAAAAAAAAACCTGTATTTTTATTAAATATTCAGTAAGATACAGTGCAAAAATTAAAAACCTGGTTGACGTGGTTCAGCATTATCCAATCTTAGTCAGAATCTTTATGTTTAAGGCTGAGTTCAGCTGAAAGACACCAACAAGGTTTTTAAACTTTGTACTGTATATTCTTGGATATTTAAGATTTTTATTTATTTATTTATTTGGGACAACAATGGTGAGTGCTGGAACTTGGACACAATGCATCTCTGTTGCTTAAAAAAAATAGAACAAACTGAAAAATTGTAAAGAAGTCGTTTCCTACTTTTGCTTCTTATTGACAAATTGGGTGTTCAGTTTTTGGGTCACACACAAGGCAACTGATGACCATCCAAAGCATGAAATAAGTCCAAAGATAGATAGATTTCTACTTTGAACTACTTTCTTTTCTTGCAGTTTTTGATTTACCAGGTCATTGAATTGCTTTCTAAGAATACAACCTATAAATAGATATGTACCATAGGCCAATAATAATGTTAGAACTCTGATAAATTAGTAGGTGATGGCACAACACCATTAAAGGTTTATTTAAAGGGTTTTACAGTCTCGGGATGAAAACAATAGGTTTCAGAGAGAAATATCAGGAATGATCAGTGAGGATTACAAGCAAAGAAATTCACAATGATTAGCAAATGTAGGTGTTTTCCAGATTATTGTAGAAGCAAATATCAAGACAAAGAACTCAAATTAAGAGGAATCTTTAACAACCTGTCAGTTACTACTTTTCCTTGATTAGGCTACATGTAAGTTATGAAATCTATTTTAGATTGATTGTTCTATGTACCTGCAGTTCACCGCTCATGCTTAATAATATAAAATAAAGGCTTTTTTTTGTTTGTTTATTATTAAAGTGAACAACAAAGCAAAATATTGTATTTTTTATTTTGGATAGACTAGGGAAGGATTAGAGCATGTCTGTTTTTTCACTTTTATCCTCGCTAGGTAGATTAATCCTTTTTTGTCCTGGCCACTGCTGTCATCAAAGCAAAAAGTGTTGGAGAGCCAACATTTTACAGTTGTCACCAGAACAAGATTCAAGGATACATCTTGATGCAACTACAAACCTTGCTAAAAGGCATAAATTGGGATAAAATATTAGGAACAAAGAATACGGAGGAGAGATGGGTTTGCTTTAAGAGCATATTAAATAAGGGCATTAGCCAATGTATCCCATTGGGTAATAAATTTAAAAGAGCGAACAAACATCCTGGATGGCTTAACTCCAATGTAAAAATGCATATAAAAGCAAAGGAGAAGGCCTTCAAAAAATACAAGGTTGAGGGATCATCCTCAGCATTCAGAATTTATAAAGAATGCAATAAGAAATGTAAGGGTGCAATTAGGATGGCTAAGATAGAACATGAAAGACACATAGCGGAGGAGAGCAAAAAAAATCCCAAGAAATTCTTTAAGTATGTAAACAGTAAAAAAGGGAGGACAGACCATATTGGCCCCATAAAGAATGAGGAAGGACATCTGGTTACAAAGGATGAGGAGATGGCAAAGGTATTGAATTTATTCTTCTCCTCAGTCTTCATGAGTAACTCGGGGGGCTTCAGTAACCAAAACTGCAGTGTTTATCCTCATGACACAACACAGGAAGCACCTACATGGTTAACAGAGGACAGAATTAAAATTAGACTTGAGAAACTTAACATTAATAAATCACCGGGACCAGATGGCTTGCATCCGAGGGTACTTAGGGAACTCAGTCAGGTGATTGCCAGACCGTTGTTCCTAATTTTTACAGACAGTCTATTGACTGGAATGGTACCAGCTGATTGGAGAAAAGCCAATGTACCACCAATATTTAAAAAGGGCCCAAAAAACATCCCTGGGAATTACAGACCAGTTAGCCTAACATCAATAGTATGTAAACTCTTGGAGGGGATGATAAGGGACTATATACAAGATTTTAGTAATAAGAATGATATCATTAGCAGTAATCAGCATAGATTCATGAAGAATCGTTCTTGCCAAACCAATCTATTAACCTTCTATGAGGAGGTGAGTTGCCATCTAGATAAAGGAAGGCCCGTAGACGTGACAAATTATTGGGGTGGGCGACTACATGGCAAATGAGGTTCAATGTAGAAAAATGTAAAATAATGCATTTGGGTGGCAAAAATATGAATGCAATCTATACACTGGGGGGAGAACCTCTGGGGGAATCTAGGATGGAAAAGGACCTGGGGGTCCTAGTAGATGATAGGCTCAGCAATGGCATGCAATGCCAAGCTGCTGCTAATAAAGCAAACAGAATATTGGCATGCATTAAAAGGGGGATCAACTCCAGAGATAAAACGATAATTCTCCCGCTCTACAAGACTCTGGTCCGGCCGCACCTGGAGTATGCTGTCCAGTTCTGGGCACCAGTCCTCAGGAGGGACGTACTGGAAATGGAGCGAGTACAAAGAAGGGCAACAAAGCTAATAAAGGGTCTGGAGGATCTTAGTTATGAGGAAAGGTTACGGGCACTGAACTTATTCTCTCTGGAGAAGAGACGCTTGAGAGGGGATATGATTTCAATTTACAAATACTGTACTGGTGACCCCACAATAGGGATAAAACTTTTTTGCAGAAGAGAGTTTAATAAGACTCGTGGCCACTCATTACAATTAGAAGAAAAGAGGTTTAACCTTAAACTACGTAGAGGGTTCTTTACTGTAAGAGCGGCAAGGATGTGGAATTCCCTTCCACAGGCGGTGGTCTCAGCGGGGAGCATTGATAGCTTCAAGAAACTATTAGATAATCACCTGAATGACCGCAACATACAGGGATATGTAATGTAATACTGACACATAATCACACACATAGGTTGGACTTGATGGACTTGTGTCTTTTTTCAACCTCACCTACTATGTAACTATGTAACTATATGTTCCAAAGAGGACTCCTGTTTGGGAGGGAAATTCCACTCACTTTGTGGAGATTTCTCTCTCACTTACTGCTGTTTCTCCAGGACAAGAAGTGAAAGGAAGACACAATAAAAAAAAAAAAAATCAACAGAGGATTTGACCCTTCCCTACTTTATCCAAAACATAAAAAAGTATGTATATATATATATATATATATATATATATATATATATACCTTGAAAAAGTATTCATACCTTTTGAAAGTTTCCACATTTTGTCTCGTTACCACCAAAAACATAAATGTATTTTATTGGGATTTTATATGACTATCACAAAGTGGCACATAATTGTGAAGTGGAAGAAAAATGATAAATGGTTTTCAACATTCTTTTACAAATAAATATCTGAAAAGTGTGGCGTGCATTTGTATTTAGCCCCCCTTTACTCTGATAACCCTAACTAAAATCTAGTGGAACCAATTGCCTTCAGAAGTCACCTAATTAGTAAATAGAGCCAACCTGTGTGTAATTTAATCTCAGTATAAATACAGCTGTTCTGTGAAGCCCTCAGAGGTTTGTTAGAGAACCTTAGTGAACAAACAGCATCATGAAGGCCAAGGAGTACACCTGACAGGTCAGGGATAAAGTTGTGGAAAGGTTTAAAGCAGGGTAGGTTCTAAAAAAATATCCCAAGCTTTGAACATCTTACGGAGCACTGTTCAATCCATCATCCAAAAATGGAAAGAGTATGGCACAACTGCAAACCTACCAAGACATGGCCGTCCACCTAAACTGACAGGCCAGGTAAGGAGAGCATTCATCAGAGAGGCAGCCAAGAGGCCCATGGTAACTCTGGAGGAGCTCCACAGCTCAGGCAGGAGAATCTGTCCACAGGACAACTATTAGTTGTATACTCCACAAATCTGGCCTTTATGGAAGAGTGGCAAGAAGAAAACCATTGTTGAAAGAAAACCAAAATAAGTCCCATTTGCAGTTTGTGAGAAGCCATATGGGGGACACAGCAAACATGTGGAAGAAGGTGCTCTGGTAAGATGAGACCAAAATTGAACTTTTTGGCCTAAAAGCAAAACGCTAGGTGTGGCAGAAAACTAACACTGCACATCACCCTGAACACACTATCCCCACCGTGAAACATGGTGGTGGCAGCATCATGTTGTGGGGATGCTTTTCTTCAGCAGGGACGGGATAGCTGGTCAGAGTTGATGGGAAGATAAATGGAGCCAAATACAGGGCAATCTTAGAAGAAAACCTGTTAAAGTCTGCAAAAGACTTGAGACTGGGGCAGAGGTTCAACTTCCAGCAGGACAACAACCCTAAACATACAGCCAGCGCAATGGAATGGTTTAGATCAAAGTATATTCATGTGTTAGATGGCCCAGTCAAAGTCCAGACCTATATCCAATTGAAAACCATTTATCATTTTCCTTCCACTTCACAATGATGTGCCACTTTGTGTTGGTTTTTAATATAAAATCTGATACATTTTGGTTGTAACATGACAACATGTGGAAAATTTCAAGGGGTATCAATTATTTTTAAAGACACTGTTAATATATATATATATATATATTAACAAAAGTATTGGGATGCCTGCTTTTACATGCACATGAACTTTAATGGTCTTAGTCCGTAGGGTTCAATATTGAGTTGGCCCACCCTTTGCAGCTATAACAGCTTCAACTCTTCTGGGAAGGCTGTCCACAAGGTTTAGGAGTGTGTCTATGTGAATGTTTGACCATTCTTCCAGAAGCGCATTTCTAAGGTCAGGCACTGATTTTGGACGAGAAGGCCTGGCTCGCAGTCTCCACTCGAATTCATCTCAAAGGTTCTATTGGGTTGAGGTCAGGACTCTGTGCAGGTCCGTCAAGTTCCTCCACCCCAAACTGGCTCATCCACACTATATTGCCAAAAGTATTGGGCCACCCCTCCAAATCATTTGATGGAGGGGGGATTAAGGTGCGGGGTTGTTTTTCAGGGGTTAGGCTTGGCTTCTTAGTTCCAGTGAAGGGAACTCTTAAGGCATCAGCATACCAAGACATTTTGGACAACTTCATGCTCCCAACTTTGTGGGAACAGTTTGGGGATGGCCCCTTCCTGTTCCAACATGACTGCTCACCAGTGCACAAAAGCAAGGTACATAAAGACATGGATGAGCAAGTTTGGGGTAGAGGAACTTGACTGGCATGCACAGAGTTCTGACCTCAACTCGATAGAACACCTTTGGAATAAATTAGAGCGGAGACTGCGAGCCAGGCCTTCTTATCCAACATCAGTGCTTGACCTCACAAATGCGCTTCTGGAAGAATGGTTAAACATTCCCATAACACGCTCCTAAACCTTGTGGACCGCCTTCCCAGAAGAGTTGAAGCTGTTATAGTTGCAAAGGTTGGACCAACTCAATATTAAACCCTATGAACTAAGACTGGGATGCCATTAAAGTTCATATGCATGTAAAGGAAGGAGTCCCAATACTTTTGGCAATATAGTGTATATACACAACCACAATTCCAAAAAAGTTGGGACGCTGAGTAAAATCTACATAAAAAAAGAATGCAATTCACAATAGAGAATAGAAAACATATCAAATGTTTGAATTGAGAAAATGTACCATTTAAAAAAAAAAAAAAAGGTAATTTTGTAATTGATGACACTAACACGTCTCAAAAAAGCAAAGTACATGGTATAACAAGGAAGAGCTAGAAGAACATTTTTCAACTAATTAGGTTATTTGGCAACAGCTCAGTAACATGACTGGGTATAAAAAAAGCATCTTAGAGAATAAGCGTGCTTCAGAAGATGGACAGAGGATCACCAATTTGTGAAAAGCTGCATCTAACAAATTTCAAACAATTTCAGAATAAGGTTTCTCAATGTAAAATTGCAATGACTTAATATATAAACAAATATATCATGATCTACAGTACATAATATCAACAAAAGATTCAGAGAATCTGGAGAAATCTCTGTGTGCAAGGGACAAGGCCAAAATGCAATATTGGATCCCCACAGTCTTCGGGCCCTCAGACGGCACTGCATTAAAAGCAGGCATGATTCTGATGGTCATCACTGCATGGGCTCAGGAATACTTCCAAAAATCACTGTCTGCAAACTCAGTTCACTGCACCATCCAAAAAGCTCTAACATGCAAAGAAGAAGCCATATCTGAACATGTTCCAGAAATGCCTAATTTAAAATGGCCTGTTGCAAGGTGGAAAACTGTTCTGTCATCAGACTAATTTAAATTTGACATTCTTGTTGGCAACTGTGGGCGCCACATCCTCCAGATTAAAAAGGAAAGGGACCTTCTGGCTTTTTATCAGCACTCTGTTCAAAAGCCTGCATCCCTGATGGTATGGGGGGGTTCATTAAGCGCTGCGTAAACTGTTGGCGCTATATAAATCCTGTATAATAATAATAATAATTAGTGCATATGGAATAGGCAGTTTGCTCAACAGCACCCTGTTGGTTCATTGAGAACTACAAGCTGACAGCCGTGAAGGCTGTCAGTACTTGTAGTTCTCCCATTCACAGAACTCTGTAAATGGATGACGCAGCCAGGAGGGCAGAGCCCCACATGGCTGGGTCTGTTTTTAAATGTGACAACAGGAGCAGGGAGAAGATCCCCGACTTGCAGTCACAATAGGGACTCTGGGGGGGAGGGTGGTCACGGGTTGCAGTTGCATCAGTAACAAGTTACATGTTACACCATGAGTACAGGGGTAACATGTAACATGTTATAAAGGGTGAACTTAATATTTAAATGTGTTTTACACCTTCCCTACTCTATCTTTTTTTTTAAATGGCTTTTGATATACTTTTATTGAAATTACTATTTTATTTTGTAAAAATGAATGCACAATAGTAAAAATACTTCATGTATTATGTGTTAGTGAACAGAGCTTTTTTTTATACAGGGAGAAAAGATACAAAACCTCAAATACCTGATTCAGCAACTTCAGAAATCGGAACACCTTGTTCATAAGCCATAAATCCAAGAACAGAAAATATGGCAAAACCAGCCACAAAGCTGGTGCCGCTGTTCAGGCAGCAAAGCAGGAGGCAGTCTCTGTAACAAACCAGAAACGATCAAATTAGTGAAATAAGCAATGACATTTCTCTAAATCTAATTTGGTTCCTAACATTCCTCTAATGAGGTCTAGTAGCTGCTGACAATTGACCGTGAAAATGAGCAGCTGTGACCAAGATTCAAGCATTCAGTACACAGAATGTATCACACCATTCATTGTTAGAATACATGCTTTTGATGAATTTATTGAGCAAGATGAGAAATATCCACATTTCCACAACTCTCTGATGTTCATATTAAATCTGCCATGCATAAGTTCTCAGATTGTATATAATACTCATAAATATTTCCCAGGTACAGCAGATATGTCCATAGCCTAAACAAGCATAGGGCTTGTGTATTTTTGGTGCAGTTGCATGCGTGTAAAATCACACACAAAATGCTCAATGAGAAATTTGCCATTATAGCCAATGGCACTCCTTTCATTTTGTGTTTTCTGTTTACAGATCGAGTGCCACTGAATTGATTATAATGGCACAGATCATGTAATCATGCCTTTAGCAAACACATTCACATGCATTTGACTGCACCTAAAAGTTCACAAATCTAAAAGGGGCCTAAGGGAATGAGCACCAAAATAAATTTAAAGCACTAAAAGAGACTTATTTACTTGTGAAAGGATTTGTAATTGTATGCAGGCAGTTTTTCATGATCATAAAACCCCTGCCAGACAGCACAGACCTATCCTTGACCTCCCCTGCAGCATCTGCACCCCCAGCCTTAAATCAAGATGGAGTCTCTCAGTGTTCACAGTTAAAGTGATTGTAAAGACTATGCATTAAGATAAAACACCTTCTGTGTCCCGCAGCCCCTCTAATACCTACCTGAGCCCCATCTAGATCCAGCGATGTTGTAGAAGTGTCTCAACTGCCCGGGATTCCCCTTGCTCATTGACTGAGACAGCAGCGTGGCGCCATCGGCTCCCACTCCTGTTTATCAAAGTCAGTCAGCCAATAAGGAAAGAAAGGTGGTGGGGCCAGCCCGCGGTTCCTTGTTTGAATGGATACAGGGAGCTGTGGCTCGGCTCAGGTTCCCACATAGGAAGCTGTTTGCTGTGGGGGCATTCAGCAGACGAGAGGGGCCAGGAGCACCGAAGCGGGACCCAAAAACAGAAGGATCCGGGCTGCTCTGTGCAAATCCACTGCACAGGGCAGGTACGTATAACATGTTTGTTATTTTTAATTAAAAAAAACAAGACTTTAGAATCACTTTATATTTACAAATGCTGCTTGTAATTTTTGTTGTAGGAAGAGGTTCACATGCACATAAAAAGCACTTATTCCTACTGGTATAGTTCTAGGGTCAATAATGTAGTAAATTCCTGGCCCCAAATGGTCAGTAATTACATTCAGCAGCCTTGGTGGTAGCCTGTGCAAGATGGAAATCAGATATGGATGGATGGGTGGATGGATGAGTAGAAGCTTCTGAATGCTCTGTAGCTAAGGCACATCAAATCAGGGAAAGGTCCTCAGTAGCATGTAGAAGGAGAGTAGTCAAAGCGCAGGAGTTAGCAAAAACATTGTAGCATTTATTATAAAACAAATATCCACACTTATATTCAAGTAAGAAAGGTGCTGCTTGATTGTGGAGGGAAGACAGTGTGTATGCTGATGGAACACCAAGTCTGCTGAGTCGCAGCAGCTGTCAGACACTTGAAGCACCTTCCTTACTTGAATTTAGTTTGTTTTACAATAAATGCAACAACTTTTTTACTAACTCTTGCACTTTAGCTACTCTCCTTCTACGTGCACCCCCAGCCAGCTGACTGAACATTAAAGGGGCTGCTGCAATTTAAAAATTCATCTTGTAAGGGTCCTGGATTGGGCAAGAATTCATGCCATGCTGATTCAGGACCTGTCCTGCTTCTCCTTGGATGGCCACCTACCTGTTTAAGGAGATAAGCCACCATATTGTGTAAAACTGGTCTGAGGCCTGCCCAATAGAAAAACAATGATGAAAGGGATGTCTCCAAAAAGACAGCAATTATGAGGATCAACCATGGTGCATCAAAAAATTAAAAAACTGTATTAATGTATCAACAATGGGATTAGTCCACTATGGGTAAATTTCCACCCTAAAGGTGGAGAATTCCCCCCCAGTATCCCCAATTAAAACCACATACAATAAAATGACAATGTTGTCACAATACAGTGCCAATACTCAGGGCCCCACACACACACACACATGCATAATCTGCTATGGAAGGACTGGAGCTTCTCGAGTAACTTCTCCAATATACATTCTACACCTAGCACGTCTGTGATTGGGGCTTATGCAATAATTATGTAGATATATTAGAGTATATAGATCACTCAGATGCTAGGTGTAGATTGTATATTGGAGTAGTTACTTGAGAAGCTCCAGTCCCTCTATAGCATCCCTTTGTCTAATCATTGTTTTTCTTACATTAATTTCCAATAGCCCTGGAGGTATCCCGTCGAAAGGACGAATCAGTGATTATAAATAACATACAACATATTTCCATTACCTGGAAAGTGGGTCCCATGTTCTATTTTATAATGATTCAATCACATATTCTAAGCCTGAAGCCTGTTACCCAGAATAAAAGAATGTCTGGTTCAAAAGGCTTTACTGCAACAATTGTGTAACTCTAGTGCAGAGCACCATACCTCATTACATGACTTTATGACAGTAGTCCCCAGAGGTGGCTCTAGACTTTGTGAGGCCTTAGGCAAAACTTAGACATGAGGCCCCACTCACTCCCATAATGGGAAAAAAAATTCAAGGGATGAAAATGAACTGTATTAGGAGGGTACAGTATAGGGGAGTGGACAGTACAGGGGGTAGGTGAGTGGGCATAATAAAGATATATTTTCCTCAAGCAGAGCTGCACAGGGAAGCTGCTCTCACAGATCCTACCTATTCTGGTAGGCTGTCACAAAGAGAGAAATAAAAGGGGGATGGGTGGAGAAGGAAGGAAGGAAGGAAGGAAGGAAGGAAGGAAGGAAGGAAGGAAGGAAGGAAGGAAGGAAGGAAGGAAGGAAGGAAGGAGAAAGCAAGAGAAAGAGAAAAAAAGATGGAAGGAAAGAAAGAAAGAAAGAAAGAAAGAAAGAAAGAAAGAAAGAAAGAAAGAAAGAAAGAAAGATGGAAGGAACAAAAGAAAGAAAGAAAGATGGAAGGAACGAAAGAAAGAAAGAAAGAAAGAAAGATGGAAGGAACGAAAGAAAGAAAGAGAAAGAAAGATGGAAGGAACGAAAGAAAGATGAAAGAAAGAAAGAAGGAAAGAAAGAAAGAAAGAAAGAAAGAAAGAAAGAAAGAAAGAAAGAAAGAAAGAAAGAAAGAAAGAAAGAAAGAAAGAAAGAAAGAAAGAAAGAGAAAGAAAGATGGAAGGAAAGATGGAAGGAAAGATGGAAGGAAAGATAGATAGATAGATAGATAGATAGATAGATAGATAGATAGATAGATAGATAGATAGATAGATAGATAGATAGATAGATAGAAGGAAAGAAAGAACGATAGAAGGAAGGAAAGAAAGAAAGAGAAGGGGGTGGAGACGGAAGGGAAGGAAGAGCATCCCCTACATCAGTGTACTCACTGGGAGGCAGGAGGGACTGGATGGATGGATGGATCAGACTCCTCTTGTCCTTTTCCTTTTCCTGGGCTTCAGCTTGAATCTTCCCGCCCACACATCCCCTTCTCTGAGGCAGAGCAGAGAACACTGCCGAGGAGAGTGGGCGGGGCAGACACAGGAGGAGAGGGCGGGAGGAGGAGGAGCAGAAGCTCTCTCTCCTCTTCTGTCTGGCTGTGCGGGCAGCAGCGGGAGGGGGGAGATCTGTCAGAGCTCTACTGAGCGGCTCTCCCTGTCTGTGATCCGGAGCTCCGATCACACGTCTCACTCTCAGCCTGTATCTCTCCCTGTAGCAAAGTGAGGGGATACAGGACTGTGTGATGGCGGAGATCTCTGCTGCTGGAAGGGGCGGCTCTCTAATTAGGTAAACTAGCCAGCTGTGCGAGGCCCCTATGACTGTGAGGCCTGAGGCCACCGCCTATTTCGCCTAATTAGAGAGCCGCCTCTGGTAGTCCCTTCAGTGCGGGACACTGGGAAATCATATCAGTGTGCTAACTCTTCCCCAGAAGTTACAGTCTGCTTTCACCTTCTCCTCACATAAAGGCAGCTCCTCACATAAGTCTCAAGGTCATTCTATACAAAGCCACAGAACCCATTAGATGAGGGTCAGAGTGGCAAGGATTGTCTCTCTGTCCCCAGTGTGTCCTCCTCTGGATACCCCAGTGGTTTAGGGCAGCAGGGGGCTCTCTCTTCCTTTAGTACACAAAATACACCATACCGGTCAGGGGTGTCCTGTTCCCATACCCTATCGAGACTGGACCCACCCAGAGCTGCCATATAAATGGGCACTAACTCCACCCACTACATCACCACAGGAAGGGCCACAGATAAAGGGGCACTACACTTGCTACCAATCTTCTCTCTACACTCTCTGTTCTCTCCTTCTGTCAGTATATTCAGTATCAATACATGCAGAGCCGGGTTGGTTTAGAGTGATGTTGCTGCCTCTCATAGTCTAATTACTGCTGTTCAGGGGGATTACAGAGGATGATATCAAACAAATTCAGGTACTGGTAGATTTTAAAAACACACAGTGTACAGTAACTGCATTGTTAGGATTCTATCTATTTTTTTTTTCCTGTCTGGAGTTCAGTGTTAAAAACTATATACATGTATTGCTGCTAGAAATTCTCCAAGATAGTACCATTTTTTTAAAGTCATGAGCAATTGTCAAATAATGAAAACTGCTTTTTTAAGTTGTTCAGTGTCATCACTATTTTAACATAGAGTTTGGTAATAACAAATCAATAAGTAGGTTGGCAATTTTGTATTGTAATGTTGGGTGGTCATAACTCAGGTGTTCAATTGGAATTTTTATATAGTCATATACTGTATAGAGTCAGTAAAAAAAATATTACCAGTTGCTTGACAAATTAGTCACAGTCATTCATCAGCTAGACAGACGCCTGGTTCTTTCTGCATCTGTCATTCTAAATTACAACCAAAAGAATAAATAGAGAGAAAGAGAGAGAGAGAATCGATAGATAGATAGATAGATAGATAGATAGATAGATAGATAGATAGATAGATAGATAGATAGATAGATAGATAGATAGATAGATAGATAGATAGATAGATAGATAGATAGATGCTTTGTCAGGTTTTTAATAATAATTCTTTCTTTCAATGGGGAGATTTCTATTCACTCCTAATAGAAGCAACACTGACAATAAATACGTCTGGCAGGCCATCTAAACCTTCCCTATTTAAAGGATAACTAACCTTTCATAAAAAAATTATTAATACAGCATACAAAATTGCTATTTGGAAATTTACTTTTATTATATGCTACATTTCTATTTCGATGGCATTTTCCATTTTGTGAATTAATATTATTATATTAATATTATTATACATTGCCTTTCTATTTTAATGTGCAGCTACTTAAATTTTCTAGAAATACAAATAAAAAAATGTAATGCAGTAGCCTGAAGGTGTTCTGTACACATTTGGTATCGAAATGCCCCAGAAGTGTCCTTCTTCTTTGATTGGATCACAGATTTTCTCAGAAGTCTGCCCAAAGGTCACATGCATAAGATTGATCTGAACCCAAGTCGTTTGCAGTTCTGGAATATGGCGATTCAGCGAACTAATACTGTAGTTCATTGTCAATTACCATTAATACGCTTCCTGGCCTCTGGACTGTGTCAAAAGGGCAAATTTGGGTGTTTTCCTAATGTTCCAGTGCTGTTGCAGCAGTCAGTGTGTGTTAATCCAGGACACATGGGAATTTTTTTTCTCATTCAAACCGTGGAGAAAAAAAACTAAGAGGTTGCTGTACTAACTGAGTGATGTTAGTGCGGCAATCTCCCCCACTGAGCTTTTGTACTGACAGGGGGACTGCCCCCCTGGCAGAACACACTGATCAGTGCTTGCAGCACTTATTGAACACTGTTTTTTCAGCACGTTAGTTTGACAGAAGTCTGTTGTTAGACCAGCTTCTGTCGGACAGGCTTCTGGGCACACAGGGGGAATGTCCGACGGTTTCTGTTGAAATGGCCAAAACCTGTGTACCAGCCATTAGGGACACCTAGAGTAGATAGGAAGAGATCACACAGTGTTTGCAGGTAATTGCTGCAATCCTACATAGTGCAGATTATTTTTAATCCCCATCTGTGTTCACATTGCATAAAACCAACAGTCAATTTGAGGACTACCTTTCTGTGTGTGTGTGTCAGCAACAATTTGAATTGTTGTTTAGCTGCTGTTCACTCTCCCTGTTTTTTCTTTTTGTTGTTTTTTTTTTTTTTTATTATTGTCTGTTTTAATAGTTGTTTTTTGACTTTCAGTTAGACAAAAAACATTGGGGTTTAGTGAAGTTGCTGTGTATTGTAATTTAGCTAAGGTCTTTTTTTATCTTGGAGTCAGCAGCATAAAATTTTTCCTGACACAGGCAAAGCTGCCTTTTGTTTGCAGCACAGCACCGCATACTTGTGTGGTACAGTTTAGTGCACCATATCACCACATTTTTAAAGCATCACATCCTCTATTCCCCTTATTGAGGAGGAAGCACAAGTGCCAATCTGAGTGTAGTAAGTAAGCTAATTTAATACAGGTAAGAATACTGGTACTCGCAAGGATAAAACATCAAAAGGCATTGAGCACAATAGTGCAAGAGCGTCTGTAAAGCTGGACATCAGGATGGCTTCTGCAGTATGGTACTCGGGAGGACCGCGCTGGTGGGTTCGATGATTCCTGGAGTCCTGAAACGCACAGGGAGCCGATGATGAAGTCACTTCCGGGATGCGATGTGGAGGAAAGGTGCCGCGTTTGCGGAGCATGTGCTCATTCTTCAGGCCTAGTGCAGCAACCATAGTCAGAACCTCTGCTGTGCCATCTCTGCACCCACAACCTCAAACCTCCACTGCACCATCCCTGTGCGTGCAACAGGGGCTGTGGGTGCAGCAGAGCTGCAACTGAGACAGTGGGTGAAGAATGAGGATAGCGAAGTCTGTGGCTGCAGCAGAGGCTGCGGGTGTTGCAGAGGTTAGGGCTGTAATGCTGAGGCATATACTGGCTCCAGCTAAGGATGAATACGATGAGTAGGGATGGGCTGTCTGTTAGGGTCGAACATGAGTTCAACTCGAACATTGCCTGTTCCCCCGTTCGCCGAATAGCGAACAATTTGGGGTGTTCGCAGCAAATTTGAAAGCCGCGGAACACCCTTTAAAAGTCTTTGGGGAGAAATCAAAAGAGCTAATTTTAAAGGTTAATATGCAAGCTATTGTCATAAAAAGTGTTTGGGGACCTGGGTCCTGCCCCAGGGGACATGTATCAATGCAAAAAAAAGTTTCAAAAATGTCAGTTTTTTCAGGAGCAGTGATTTTAATAATGCTTAAAGTGAAACAATAAAAGTGTCGGACCTGGGGGGTGTCTATAGTATGCCTGTAAAGTGGCGCATGTTTCCTGTGTTTACAACAGTCCGAGAGCAAAATTACATTTCTAAAGGAAAAAAAGTAATTTAAAAGTACTAGAGGTAGCGCCGCCTGCTATAATGAATTGTCAGGTCTCTGCAATACTCATAAAAGTCATGGTATGGCATGGTCTGGTATGAATATTAAGGGGAACCCCGAACCATAATTTAAAAAAGAAATGCGTGGGGGTCCCCCCAAATTCCATACCAGGCCCTTCAGGTCTGGTATGGATATTAAGGGGAACCCCGCGCCAAAATTTTTTAAAAAATGGCGTGGTGTTCCCCCTAAAAATCCATACCAGATCCTTATCTGAGCACGCAACCTGGCAGGCCAGAGGAAAAGAGGGGGGACAAGAGAGCCCCCCCTGAACTGTACCAGGCCACATGCTCTTAACATGGGGAGGATGCGCTCATGTTGATGGGGACAAGGGCCTCATCTCCACAACCCTTGCCCAGTGGTTGTGGGGGTATGCGGGCGGGGGGCTTATCGGAATCTTGAAGCCCCCTTTAACAAGGGGATCCCCAGATCCCAGCCCCCCTGTGAGAAATAGTAATGGGGTACAAATGTACCCCTACCATCTCACAAAAAAAGTGTCAAAAATGTTAAAAAAGACGGTTTTTGACAATTCCTTTATTAACGTCTTCTTCTTTCCCCGCTTCTTCTTCCATCTTCTTCTGGTCTTCGTTCGTTTTTTTTCCTCCATCTTGTTCTTCCCCCGCTTCTTCCTCTGCTTCTTCCTCTTCTTCCTCCGATCCTCTGCTTCCTCCTTCGGTCTTCTCGTCCGTATCTCCCTTCTTCTTCTTCCCTGCTTCATTCTCCGGACGATCCGCATCCATGGGAGGTTCCCGCTTTGTGACGCTTCTGTTCTTCTGACAGTTCTTATATAACTGACGGTGGAGCCACACGGTGACCCCGCCCCCCCTCTGACGCACGGGGACTTCACAGGGACTTCCCTATGGTTTTCCATGTGGTGTCAGAGGGGGCGGGGTCACCTGTTACGTAACCGGGTAACCCTGCCCCCTCTGACATTACGGGAAAAGCCATGGGGACCCCACACATTTTTTGTTTCGGGGTTCCCCTTAATATTCATACCAGACCCAAAGGGCCTGGTAATGCACTGTGGGGGAATCCCAGGCCGTTTTTTCTTTCCTTTAGAAACGTAATTTTTCTCTCGGACTGTTGTAAACATGGGAAACATGCGCCACTTTACATCCATACTATAGACACCCCCCAGGTATGAAATTTAAAGGAATATTTCACTTTTATTGTTTTACTTTAAGCATTATTAAAATCACTGCTCCCGAAAAAACAGCTGTTTTTGAAACTTTTTTTTGCATTGATACATGTCCCCTGGGGCAGGACCCAGGTCCCCAAACACTTTTTATGACAATAATTTGCATATTAACCCTTAAAATTAGCACTTTTGATTTTTCATGTTCGTGTCCCATAGACTTTAACGGTGTTCGCGTGTTCAAATGAATTTTTTGCCTGTTCACATGTTCTGCTGCAAACCGAACGGGGGGTGTTCAGCCCATCCCTAATGATGAGGTGTTTTTCACAGCATCTACAGTAGGAACCTTCTTGGCTTCTGCAGCTTGATGCTCTGCTGAGCCATCTTTTTCCTTGCAATCCAGTGAAGACCTCTGCTATGCCATCTCTACACAAAAATCCTCCAAACTCTGCTGCACCATCTCTGCACCCTTGGTCTCAAGCCATGCTGTGCTCATCTGTACTCGCAGCCCTATAACTTAATCCATGCTTACAGCTTCCCTGTGCACGGTGTCACTTTCATACTTCAATTCCTTGTTACCTGGCACCTACCCTTCTTTCCCCTGTGGGTATCTATAGAGGGTCCTAGGAGTACCCAGCAGTTAAACCCAAACCCCAATGAGAGAGCCCCTGGGGAAACAGCAGCTATCCCTTTGATTTTACTCTCGGAAGAAACAACCTCACAGAAAAGAAGGGTTTTCCTCTTGACCTGTGACAGCTTGCAGTGTGCTCTGTATCTGTACAATATTTCTGCCTTTTTCTGTGAAATAAGCTGCCTGTTGTATCCTTGTATAACTGCGGTCCACTCCATAACTATGTTTTTTAGTAACTAATTCTTAGTTCTTTCGATATCCACAAAGCTATAGTGTAAAAACCTCCAAATCTACAGTTGATTCATAGGAAAGCAAACAACCCCTACAAAGCATGATACAAATTGCTCTAGCCGGGGGGGGGATTCTTCCTGATTCCCTGATGGCAATTGGATATTACCTGGATTAACAATCTATAAATATGAATATCCAGTTATGTCTTGTGCATTTAGGATTGCATCAAGCACTTTTATTTTAAACAATCAACCTCAGTGAAAAAAAGGACACAAATTTGGTTTGGGTACAACGTAATTGTCAGTTAAAGCGAAGGAGTGCCGAATTGTAAAAAGTGCTCAGGAAGGGGGGAAAATCTTCCGGGGCTGAAGTGGTTAATTGGAACACTAGTTTTTCAAAACATAGATTATGTTAGACTCTAACGGTTACAAGACTGCATATAACTCTATGCTTTATTATCAAATAACACCCCCCTCCCCCAAAAACATAGCAGCTAGCACAATACCATAATACATAGCATAATAAACATCACCAAACAATAGTGCAGATATATAAATCAAATAGTATGTGCAATACAATAGTGCAATGCAAATATGTCAAACTATTATGTGTCACCACAAATTGAAAAAATAAAACAAAGAAAGTCAAATGTGAATTCAGTGATTCTTCGATAGCATGTCATTTCTTGCCACGTCATTTTCTTTTTGGGGGGTACCTAGTTTTGACAGGTACCCAGCTCCCAATTGCGCTCAGGCCGCCTAGGTGACTCAAGCGGAAGTTCTCTTATCTCCCTCCTTCCCTGCAGTCTTCTGGGACACATCAAAGGTCCCAAAAGATTGCCCACCCATTCAGGACTCACAGCGCGACTCGTGCATGCGTAGTGCGCACCTGGCTGTGTAGCCGGAAACTGTTGCACCTGGATGCCCACACTAGTGATGTTGGCATCGGGGAGAGGTGGGGGAGAGAACCGAGGCTTTGAGCAGCCGCATTGCTGGACCATGGGACCAGGTGAGTGTATGTTTATTAAAAGTCAGCAACTACACTTTTTGTAGCTGCTGACTTTTAATAAACAAAGAAACGGCTGGAACTCCGCTTTAGTGATAAACCACACAGCACCTCAGTGTGCAACAGAGGGAGGCTTACCAGAATCATATCACCCCCAATTAAGAGTGGTCAACTAGTGCTTGTGTATCATTCCAAGATATCCAGCTTTCCTCAAAACCACATGAACTACAAAACTACAAACGATGGTACTGCTGCGTTGTAATAGCTTGATGTGCATATATACTCAGTTACACATAGTATCATGAAAAAGAAAAAAGACATGCTCTCCATAGTATAATCCCAATTAAAACATCAATTTAATGTGGTGAATGCCCTTACAATGAAGAGATGACAACCAGGCACTTCATATCATATAAAACAACTCATATTCCAGAATCCAAGATGGCTATGTCAGGATCGCATATGCGTAGTGGCATGTGTTCCATCTCTGCCCTACTAGATTCATCAAAGATGACATCATCAGGAGCATTTTTTTTCATGATACTATGTCCAACTAAGTATATATTGTTATAGCTATCTATTACAACGCAGCAGTACCATCATTTGACATGTGGTTTTGAGGAAAGCTGGATATCTTGGATAGAAACACAAGCGCTGGTTGACCACTCTTAGTTGGGGGTCATATGATTCTGGTAAGCCTCCCTCTGTTGCACACCGAGGTGCTGTGTGATTTATCATTAAGAAGTTGGTGGCATTTGGTATCAATATCTGTCATTTCCCTCATAATCGAAGAATCACTAAATTCACAGTTTTTGGCTTCACATTTGGATTTCTTGGTTTTATTTCTACATGCAATTAATATAATTATTTCCCAATTTTATCTATGAATATGGTATATTACCTGTAGCAGTTATTGTTGTAGTTATTATAACTTCCCAGAGCAGTCAAACATCCCAGGCAGATGGCATAGGAAAAGAAGATCTGGGTACCTGCATCCACCCACACCTGTTGACCAAAAAAGAAACAAAGACAAAAATAAACAATTGCTAAAAATGAATATGTAAAGATATAAAGATGAAGACTAAACACACAAATTGCATTTGCCTGTTCAATGGCTTTTGTAATCAGCATTCAACAGCATAAAAGCGAAGTACATTTTGACCTACTTAAGAAACAAAAACACAACCTTGCTAAACCTAAAGGACCATTTCTTTTTTCATGAACGTGTTCTTCAAATTTTAGGGATTGTACAAAACTATGATAACATAGTTTTTTTTATAGGTCATGCTTGTCAGGCTTCATTAATTTAGAAATTAAATGTTGAATAAAGCAATTTAAAAATAATGTATTTTATGTTATCCAAAATAGCAAAATAGAATATCAAGTTGATCTGCCAGACGAAGCTAAAAATCTTGTTCATGAGATTATGTATAATAAAATGGGAAGGGTGTAGACATGTTTTTTACTTAAAAAATATGTTGTTTACATCTAGAGTTGATCAAGCATTTTATAAAGTGCATGTCCTATGAAGTTAAATTAACAGAAATAATTGCTATTATTATTGATGAGACCTGGGCAGAAAAAGATTTGCAACTGTCAAGCATATGTAAAGCAAAAATAGTACTGAAATAAAGATGAATAACAACTTTGTTTTCTTTTGTGGGTTACAGTTAAGTTAAGAATCCTGATAGCACCTTACAGAGTCACTGGTAGTGTACTTCCTGTGGCTTTTAATGTGTAATTATCTCTTTCTCTGCTTTAAGTATAACCCCTTAGGCCGGCTATGTATGGTTCGAATCTTGGCCGTTTCAGCAGGAACCAGTTGAGATTCGAACTGTGTGTGGGCAGGCTGACTGTACCAAGTTGCTCAACTTGATCAATTCACTTGCAATTATCGCTAGCAGTTGATATAGCCTCTAGCAATGATCAATGTCTTCTCCTAGCAGGGACGGCTTACCTCACCCGCTCCTGCCCGCCGCCAGGAGCAGACAATTGCTTAGCAGGAGGGATTCCCCTGTCAGCACTGTGTGTTGAAGTGGGAATCATGTGGATTTCTTTCCTGCAACTGGTTGCAGGAAAGAAATGTCACAGTCTATGGCCTGCCTTACATTCAAACATCCTAGGCAAATTTAGAAGTGATGGGTCTTTAAAACTTCTTAGAAATAGTATGTTTTTTTTCCACTAGGCTTTTTGTATGTGAAAGACATGAAGAAGCCTACAATGGATATGTATCAGAATTTATTTCCTTTAATAGCAGGGGATAGAGATCAACAGATTATTGAGAAAAGATATTAGAAAGGACTGGTACACTTCAACAGTACCTGAGTATAGTGGTGGAACTACCAGGGTCACAAAGGTCGCACTTGTAACCGAGCCCTGGCGTTCTGCCACTGTGGGGGGGGGCAGGAGGGCCGGAATGGTGGCTTGTCTGTGCTGTAAAAACCAAGCACTTTTCTCCTGTCCATATGTCTGTGACAGAAGAAGAGTGCTATGGCTGTGCTGTAGGGTAGGCTCAGAACTGCTGATACTACTCGGGCGGCAGGGGGCGTGTCTAGTGGTGCATTCTCCAGAAGGCCCCCTTAGTACCTTCAGAGTGCCCCCTCAGTGCCTCCAGAGTGCCCCTTTACACCCCTTGCCAGAGTGCCACCATAGTACCTCCAAAGTGCCCCTTTAAATTCTCCAGGGTGCCCCTTTACATCCTCCTCCAGAGTGCCCCCTTTGTACAGCAGTATTAAGGGCGCATTCTGGAGGTACTAAGGGGGCACTCTGGAGGATGTAAGGGGGCACTCTGGAGACACTGATGTAGGGGGGCACTGATATGGGGGGGCACTGATGTAGGAGTGCAGTAAAAAATATGTGCTCCATAAAAAAAAGTACTCTGGGGTTGGCAAAATGTCATGGGAGTAAAGGGCCCTGGGATCAGTGGAAAGGGCCCCAGGTTTAGAGTCGGGGGGGTCAGGGGGGCCCTTCATGGTTTTTTGTACCAGGGCCCTGAAGGTTCTAGTTATGCCTCTGCCTGAGTACCATGGAAGCCCAAAATCTAGGCAGTAGATACAGCATACAGCTACTTAAGCTCTAAATGTCCCATATTCCCCAATCCACTATCAAATAGAAAGGCTTAAAGTGTAAGGGCATTTCAAAGTTTAATTTAAAAGGCCTTTAGTGAAAGTTTGTATATTATGTTTTAGTGATATCCGATATCCACAAAAAGAGAAAGATAGATAGATGCAGGCTTCTCTAAATGCCAAGACAAGATTTCTTGATGTTATCAGAGTTTATTCACACTCATTCGTAACAACTGTCCTATCAAATAAAATAAATATCTGTTGCAACAATGTATTTAAAATTGTATTTAAAAGTAAATAGCAATCATCAGGTAGCTTTATACTGTAAAAATCAATACAAGATAACCATACACACAAATTTCAGGCACCGCCTTAAACTACTCCTAGAGGTTCCATACTTAAGTCTTGATTTTAATTAAAAGGCTCAGTACACTAAGAAAAAATACCAAATTTAATTGAAGTGTTTGTACACAGCTTAAATAACACCATTGTATTTTATATCAAGAACACAATGTTATATGCATGCAGGTTGTAAGGAGCCAGCTCAGATTTTTGTTTTAGATTTATTTGATTAATCTCAACTCTGTCTTTTTTTTTTTTCCACAAAAATTTTTTTATTGAATATATATAAGTAATGTTTACAATACGTACAGTATAACAGTTATCATGGGGTCCAGAATAATTTAGAGCAATATCTGTGAAAAGAGATTTTATGAAATTTCAATAAAGTACATAGTGTGATAACAGTCTATTATGGGTCACAGATTTACGTGGTATACATAGTGCCATTGAGACCAATGTCTTCAGGTCCAACTATGGCTATGTTTTGTTCATTTATCTTGACCACCGATTTGTCAATGGGTCCCCGAATAATAGTGATAGGGTACCTACTGTAGCTCTACAAGTTAGGAAGAGATGAAGGAGAGAGAAAAAGTGGAAGAAAGAAAAGGAGGGAAGGAAAAGACGAAAAGAAAAGGAGAGAGAAAGGAAAGAAAGAGAAAAAGAAAGAAAAAAAAAAGGGGGGGGGGAGATGGAGGGTAGGGTTAGATTAGATTTGGGGCCGCCTCCCAATCCAGTTCCATACCAACCAACAAAGGGGGATGATGATTGGGGGTGTATTGGATCGATTCAGCTGTTTGTATGCAGAGTGGGAAAAAGGATTCTATAACTTTTAGTGGTTTTAAAATGTGTCCAACAGGCCCACGTATTCGTGAATTTTTGTAGTCTCTCTTGGGAAATGTGGATCAGCTCCTCCATCTCCTCTATCTTAGATATTCTTGTCAGCCATTTGTGTTGGCATTCTTTGTGCAAGTTCTCAAAAGCAGTGTAACTTACTGAACATTTTTTTTTTTTGTCAACAAATTCAAAACAAGCAATAAATAGGTCCATCTTAATCCAACAGAGTATCCAGATGTTTTTGTATTTTTATCTCCCTGTAGAAAAAATATCTATCTATCTATCTATCTATCTATCTATCTATCTATCTATCTATCTATCTATCTATCTATCTATCTATCTATCTATCTATCTATCTATCTATCTATCTATCTATCTATCTATCTATCTATCTATCTATCTATCTATCTATCTATCTACAGTATCTATCGATCTTGTTATTTATTTAGTAAGAAATCACATACACTAAGTGAAAATGTATTTGTAAATTCCCCTACAAAATAAACATTCTCTACTTATTTGATAAATCAACCCCATTAAGCGTCTTTATCACAGTATCTACATATAATTTCAGTATTTAAAGATAAAGATACTACTACTGGCCCGAACAGTGTATACATATGACGGGATAGCTTTATAGCCAGATCCTTCATTAAAAGTGATTTGAATAATTGAGTCAGACACCCACAGTTCAGATTTAGGCTGATTCATGCTGAACCTGACAAAAGTTGAGCCATGTACAGTAGTCTTCAATATGGACTTTGCTGTTAACAAACCAATGTGTTGACCATACTAGAAGGCAACCTATAGGAGTTTAGGGTGCTATGTGGATTCATTCCCACCAATGAGTTACACCTGATAGGAAGATTTATTTAAAAATGACTCTTATGTGCTAAAGGTCTGATTTATTTTCATGCTATTTTCAGTTTAAGTGTCTTAAAGAGAATATATCTAATTTTCAATGTTTTTTAGGTATACACATCATGGAGAGGCTTGGTGTAACAAATTTTAACAGTGCGTGTGCATTTTTAACAATCATTACTTCTATGTTTACTTCATTGTTATATAAAGTAAAAACATGAGAGCACACAAATTTGTATAATATGTGTGCAAGGATTGCTTCCTGCTTAGAAATGCTACACCTAGGTTGTGATTTACTGCTCCTTCTCACAATCCAAGTTTACTAGCATATCAAGTTTTATTTTGTGTAATTGCATATAAACAGGAGATTTTCCATGCCCTCTGGAATGCTGCTGCTGTTTATCCTTTGCAGACTGTTGTGAAGGAATGTTTTTATTTGTAATTATTTTCTGCAGCCAGTAAGCCTCAGTTCTGTGTTCTGCGGGGGCTATGACTACACTGGGGATCTTTGATACTGAAAAATGCAACTACTTTTTGGCAGTATCCTCATTTTGCAATCCAATGAAACATGCATTGGAATCCCTTAGTAAAGAGATTCAATCACCAGAGCAACCATAGCCTTAGGCTGGCCTTCTGTAGAATTTCATTTTAACTTTTAACTGTACAAGAAAGTATAAAAATTTATTTTTGAATTACTTTTAGCTCAAGTACCATGTCAATGTCTCGATTTTCATAGAACAAACATTCTATTTCTGTATTAACTTTGACAAGTGCTTGTGCATGACACTTGTGAAAATTTTTACAATTTATGCCAGGAGCAAATAAAATTTTATTATTAGAATTTTATTTGCTCCTGGCATAAATTGTTCCATTATTCAACAAAAACATGTCATCCTTAAACTGATTGTTGAGTTATCCCCTTTAACCCTTATGCTGCGTACACACGATCAGACTTTCCGCCAACAAAACCGTGGATTTTTGTTCGAAGGATGTTGGCTCAAACTTGTCTTACATACACACGATCACACAAATATTGGCGAACAGTTATGAACGTGGGGACGTACAAGACCTACGAGGAGCCGAGAAAAAGGAAGTTCAATAGCCAGTACAGCTCCTTCTGCTTGATTCCGAGCATGTGTGAACTTTTGTGCGTCGGATTTGTGTACACACGATCGGAAATTCCAACAACAAAGTTTTGTTGGCGGAAAATTTGAGAACCTGCTAGCCAACATTTGTTGGAGGAAAGGCCGACAACAAATGTTCGATGGAGCATACACTTGGTTGGACTTTCAGTCAACAAGCTTACATCCAACATTTGTTGTCGGAAAATCCAATCGTGTGTACTGGGCATTAGGTAATCAAATGAACATTCTGAAAATGTACAATTTTTTAACAAATTCGACAGGTGTAAGTCTAGTTTAAAAGTCATAGGCCTTGTTAAAGGCTAAAGGTCCAATTGCTTTGAGTAAAACACTTCGAACTACAAAGGGTTGTTTTATCTGTCAAGGCTTGCCTACTGCCTACCTAATGAATTAAAATTGAAGAAAAGAAAGTTACCAGGAACTGTTGCCAGCAGAGTTTCATCGTCTGTTATCATGGGTTGTAAATCTTTGATTACCTTTCTTATCCCTTCTAGTGCTGGATTGCATGTGGTGACTAGAGGTACACGGTTATTTGTTTTTTTCTGTTTGTATTGAACCCTAGTGGGAAGAAATCAGGATGGTGGGGGCAACTAATTATTGACAACTTTACAGTTGTCATTTAAAGAATCAGCCCAAATAGAAATTTAAAAAATAGAAAGGGGAATTTTATAATCTGATTTGCCCATAGGTAGCAATTATGGTTTAAAGCTCAAAGTAAGTGCCGGTTCACACCAGTGCATGGTGCGAGATCGCATGTGATTTGCACTGCACTGCAGTGCAAATCACATGCGATGTCCGTACAATGCAATTTCAGCCATACAGGTAGTATGGCTGAATTAGTAACGCATTCGGTCCAAGCTTGTACAGGACCCTTTTTTTGGTCGGCACCAGAATTGGATCGCATAGGTGTTCACACCCATGCGATCCTATTCATGTCTGAACTGTCAGTTTGCAGTGCGATAAGCGAGCTGAAATGAAGGTGTCATTAACATTGTATTGAAACTCCCAGCAGTTTGCATATGGCAGTGTGAGTGCGATGAAGGTGCGATGAAGGAACCCGTAGTGGATTTGCATTGTTCCTGCATCGCACAAGTGAAACGGGACTCAAGCTAAAATTCAAGTCCACAATTACATTTGATCATTTCACAAGATTACCAGTAAATTTTTTTATACTGGAAGCAAGGGTGCATTTACAGCCAAAGCAGACCTTGCAACTAATATGAGGCCTAGAAGAACACAGTCCTACAGCTGTCTTAATTACGCAGTGATTTATGCAGGTAGCAATAGCATATGACACATACATTTCGATAAAGATTATATATTTAAAGCTTGTGAACCTTAATACAATTTCAGTGAAAACTGTTAATATTGTTTAAATTTACTGTAGAGGTGTTTGAGATGGAGATTGGAGGGATTGGGAACCACCAATGAGTTTGCTGTGGGAATATAGTTATAGCCCTGACTGGAAGTGTGGAAAACATGTATTCTTAAGAATCTCAATGACTGGTTATAACTACTAATTCTTCTGTCTGCCATAAACATCAGATCTCTGACCTTTCATGTATCTGCCAATCATAGAATCTATCACCATTACAGCATTCTATCCTGCTTCATTTAGGCCTGATTTAGGCTCGATTCACATCTATGCATGTTGCTTTTGATAATTTCTGCAGTGCTTTTTGTGGTGCTTGCTGTGTTTTTGGACACGTGTTTTTACCGTGTTTTACTGCGATTTTGCCACAATTTGCGCTTTGCAGGTTTTTTTACACTGTAGATAGCTGATTGCTAAGGAGGGGGCCGGGAAGCCGGCTGTCGCATCCTTAACAACTGAAAAGTCATCAGCTCTCAGTGGGCTTCCCCACTGAATGTAAAAAAAAAGAATTGCCGGCTTAAAAAAAAAAATGTGAAAAAAACACAGCGTGGGGTCCCCTCCCAGGTCCATACCAGGCCTTGGGTCTAGTATGGATTCAGAGGGGACCCCCATGCCAAAATTTTTTTTAAAAATGGCATGTGGTCCCCCCAAAATCCATAACAGATCCTCCCCCCTCCACCATACCAGGCCGCAAGACCTCAATATGGAGGGGGTGGGTGCTTTGTTGATGGGGACAAGGGCCTCTTCCCGACAACCCTTGCCCGCCGGTTGTTGGGGTCTGCCGGTGGGGGGGCTTATCGGAATCTGGAAGCCCCCTTTAACAAGGGGGCCCCCAGATCCCGCCCCTCCATGTGAATGAGTATGGGCTACTGCGGGACGCAGCTTCGGAGGAGGGTCGTCAGGGGCAGAGGAAGAAGAACACCGGACAAAGAAGACAGGAGAAAAAAGAAGAGCCAAAGAAGAAGCAGGAATAGCCCAGGGGAGGAAGATACAGGAGAAGATGGAGAAAAAAGTGGGGAAGAAGAAGATATTTTTAATAAAAGACTTGTCAAAAACGATTATTTTCACACTACACTATTTTTTTTTGGCGAATGGGTAGGGGTAGAATGTACCCCATATTCATCACATGGTGAGGAGAACAGGATCTGGGGGCCCCCTTGTTAAAGGGGGCTTCCAGATTCCGATAAGCCCCCTGCCTGCAGACCCCGGCAACCACCGGGCAAGGGTTGTCGGGAAGAGGCCCTTGTCCCCATCAACATGGGGGCAAGGTTCTTTCACAGAGCCCCCCTGCCCCAAAGCACCCACCCCCCCATGTTGAGGGCATGCCGCCTGGTATGGTTTAGGGGGGGCGCTCGCTTTACTGGTTTGCCGGACTGCATGCTCAGATAAGGGTCTGATATGGATTTTGGGGGGACTCCACACCATTTTTTTTTTTTATTTTGGTGTGGGGGTCCCCTCCGAAGCCATACTAGAGCCAAGGGCCTGGTATGGACCTGGGGGGACCACACGCTGTTTTTTTTTTATGATTTTTTTTTTAGCCAGCAATTCTTTTTTTCTACATTCAGCAGGGAAGTTAAGGATGTGGCGGCCGGCTTCCCGGCCCCCTCCTTAGCTAACAGTTATACACAATGAATGTACAGCTAAAAAAAACCCCACAAATCGCAAAGCGCAAATCGCGGCAAAATCGCGATACTTGCGTTTTGGATGCATGTCCATTGAATTCTATAACATGCAAAATGCTGCATTTTGCAGGAAAAAAGTCCCAGACCCTTCCCAAAAACGCAGAAGCACCCATGTTAAAAACGTCCCTGCATTTCTGCAAAATGCAAAATGCATCAGAAAACGCATTAGTGTGAAACAAGTCTTCTACCTATTCACCTATTGTATTTTATAAGAGCAAGAAAGGAAAACATGTTATCATAAAAGCAATGCATCTATGAAGTTATTGTTAATAGAACATGACATATATTAAACAGAAAAAACTGGTATAAGGCTTGATTCACACCTATGCATTTTTAGTACATTTTGCAGATTTGCACTACAGTCCATTCAACATGGTTTTCAATGGAAAACGTTCTGTAGTGCAAATCTGCAAAATTCAAAAAGCACTAGAAATGCATAGGTGTGAATCAATCCTTATACCAGTTTCTTCTGTTTAATATATGTTATGTTCTATCAACACTGTAACTTCATAGATGCATTGTTTTTATGATAACATGTTTTCCTTTCTTGCTCTTATAAAATACATGGTTTTCCATTTCAAAAGAGCATTAAAACTGCATTTTGGTTTGCCTCAGTGACTTAAATGGTTCCAACGCTGTCATGCTCAATAAGACACAGCTGATTACATCTCCGAGATTCACCACTTGCTGGAAAGGGGAACGTCTTTTGACAGACATGCTTCCTAATGTAAGCAGAAGCCAGCAGAAATCATAGGTCAAGTGAAAATGAAGCCTTCTTCTAAGCTTTTGAAAAAGTAAAGAATCTGGAAACAGTACAAAAGTGTTGTCCCTGTATTCACAATTCAAGCCATGCTCCAGCTTACATGTTGCTGTTTTGTCAAGCGGTGCCACTAGGAGTTGTTGCTTTGGGCAGTTAATAAAATGTATGTATAGCCAATGTTTTTCATAGTTTCAAACAGAGTAGGGCAGGTTTAAAACCCATTAGTTTATTTTTTTCTGCTCTTTGATCCCCTTTGGGAAAATTTCCCTTCACTTTTTTTATAATTTCATTTTTATTGCATTTTGAAGGTAAGTGAGACCTGGTTCACACTTATGCATTTTTTAGTACATTTTCAGTTTTGAAGAAACACACTACAGTCCATTTAACATGATTCCCTATGGATGTAGTTCACATCTGTGCATTTTATAGAAAGGACCAGGGACTTTTTCTGGTTTTGGGTTCCATAGACTTCAATGGATGAAAAATTGGATTTTTTCTTCATACTTACCTGTAAAATCCATTTCTTTGAGTACATCACGGAACACAGAGCAGCCATATACATTACTACCTGGGTTATGAGCCACCTATAGGTGAATGGACACTGGTAGAATAACCAAAAACAGGAAGTGATCCCCTATATAACCTCTCACATACAGGGAGTACTTCAGTTTTGTAGCAAGCAATGAACTCCCTAAAAAAAGGGGAGGTACCTCTGTGGCCTGTGATGTACTCAAAGAAATGGATTTTACAGGTAAGTGTGAAGAATAAAAATAAAATTTTCTTTCTCGTACATCACGGGACACAGAGCAACCATATACATTACTACCTGGGACGTCCCAGAGCAATAGCAATAGTCCTCTGCTGCCTTAACATCCACCTGATAAAATCTTGTGAACGTATGTACCGAAGACCAAGTAGCAGCCTTGCAAATCTGCACCACTGACGCCTGATGGTGAAAAGCCCAGGAGGTTCCAACATCCCTGGTAGAATGAGCTCTAACCCCAAAGGGAGGAGCTTTACCTTTCAGGCCATAGGCATGAGTGATCAACTGGCGAATGCAAAGTGAAATGGATGCCTTAGAAGCCGCTTGACCCTTCTTGGGGCCCTCTGGCAAAACAACAAACGCATCAGAACTTCTGATGTCTGCAGACCTTTCCAGGTAGACTCCGACCGCCCGCACCACATCCAAAAGGTGCAACTGCTTCTCTTCTGGCGAGACAGGCTGAGAGAAGAAAGAAGGTAGAACAATGTCCTGATTTAAATGAAATTCAGAAACTACCTTAGACAAAAAGGATGGAACAGGACGTAGCACCACCTTATCATTGTGCAAAATTAAATACGGCTCCTTACAGGAAAGGGCCGCCAATTCAGAGACCCTTCTAGCCAAAGTAATTGCAAAAAGAAAAGCCAACTTCCGTGTCAAAAGAACTAATGGAACTTTGTTGATTGGTTCAAAAGGCTGCTCCTGTCGCATCGACAAAACCAAATTTAAATCCCAAGGGCAAAGAGGTGATTTAATGGGAGGCAATAAGTGAGTCACTCCCTAAAGAAAAGTCCGGACCAGGGAATGTGAAGCCAAAGGAAGTACACTGATAAGGCTGAAACCTGCCCTTTAATTGTTGTCAAGGCCTGGGGGTGTCTATAGTATGCCTGTAAAGTGGCGCATTTTTCCCATGTTTAGAACAGTCCTTGCACAAAATGACATTTCTAAAGGAAAAAAAGTCATTTATAACTGCTTGCGGCTGTAATGTAATGTTGCCCCCCCCAGCCCATTACTGGGCCCTTTTGGTCTGGTATGGATATTAAGGGGAACCCCGCACCTAGATAAAAAAAAAGGCGTGGGGCCCCCAGGCCCTATATACTCTGAACAGCAGTATACAGGCGGTCCCCAGGTTACAAACAAGATAGGGACTGTAGGGGAACCCCGCACCCAAATTAAAAAAAGGAAAGCCCCAGGCCCTCTGAACAGCAGTATACAGGCGGTGCAAACAAGACAGGGACTGTAGGTTTGTTGTTAAGTTTAATCTGTTTGTAATTTGGAACAGGTACATTTTTTAAGTGTAGCTCCAGCCCAAAAATTTATTTTTAAGCTTTTTGGATAATATAGGGAAGGGTTATCACCCCTGTAACATTTGTTTTGCTGCCTGTGCCCCTGTTCAGAAGATTTTGCCTCACTTTCTGTCCCAATGACAATTGAATTTTGAACATTTTGGGTTATTAGGGAAACAAGGATTGGTAATATCAGTGGAGACATCTTTTTCCCATATTAACTCTTACAGGAGAGAATTTCCCTTCCTAGGGGTAGATTTCCTCTCACTTCCTGCTGTCTCCCTCCGTTTGTAAGTAGGAGTTGTTTGTAAGTCGGATGTTTGAAAATAGGGGACCGCCTGTATATACTATACGGCCTGTCCTATACACTCTGCGGAAAATTGGGCCTTAGGTGTTGGTGGTACCAGAAAACTGTAAGCCCTCACAGTTACTCTTGGTGGGCACTGGAACTGGCCCTGTTGTGAAATATTGTATCAAGAAATGTAATTACATGCCCCTGTGTAACAGGGGCAGAAAAATTGGGCCTCAGGCGGTGGTGGTGGTGCCACAAACTGTAACCCCTCACAGATACTCTTGGTGGGCGCAGGAAAGGGCCCTGCTGTGAAATATTGGATCAAAAAGTGTAATTACATGCCCCTGTTAAACAGGGGCAGAAAAATTGGGCCTTAGGCAGTGGTGGTGGTGGTGGTGTTGTTGCCACAACACTGTAACCCCTCACAGATACTCTTGGTGGGTGCAGGCATGGGCCCTGGTGTGAGATATTAGATCAAAAATTGTAATTACAATACAGTGCAGCCGTAGTGCAGTTGCTACTACTTTTCTGGTGGTGTACACAGTAAACAATACAGTGCAGCCATAGTGCATTTGCTACTACTTTTCTGGTGATGTACACAGTACACAATACAGTGTAGTGCGGTGTTGCAAAACAAAATATACATCATGTCCAGAAGGCCACCAAGAAGAGGCAGATGCTTACAGGTCACTAAAAGAGGGCAAGCTGGCTCTGTGTCTACAGTCAACAGTGCTGGTCATGAACATGGTGCATCCTCTGCCGGTGGCCGTGGGGCACATTTGTCCTTTTTTGAGTTGGTGGAGTGGATAACAAAGCCATCCTCATTCTCCTCATCCTCTGTCACCCAGGTTCAGAGTAGTTTTCCTTCCTATGCAGCTGCCAAAGCGGCCTATTCCACCGGCTCCTTGTCCACAGTCACTCCTTCCGTAGCCCCACCATCATGCACGGAGGAGTCCCCCAAACTATTCAACCACAGTGTCGGGTACATGCTGCTGGAGGATGCACAGCAATTTGAAGGCTCCAATTTTGGTTCCCAGGTTGAGAAAGGGAGTAACGGGAGCCTAGAGAGAGGGGGTGCCCAAGAAGGACAAGAAACTGTCAGTCATGTTGCGCCAGCTGCAGCATACTGCCAAGTTTGCTCCAGTGACGAGGAGGGAGGGGATGATGAGGTCACTGACTCTACTTGGGTGCCTGATAGAATAGAGGAGAAGGAGGCACAACTCCAATGAGGCAGGATGTCCTCTAGGGGGCAGCTTAAGGGCAACCACCCTACTGCATCATACCGCAGAGCTCCACAGGTGCAGGGCGCTGCTGACTCCCCGCTGATTTTGAAAAGTTCCTCGGTGTGGGCCTTTTTGGACACATTTGCAGCAGATCGCACCATTGCTGTTTGCAACCTATGTCTGAAGCAGATCAAGCATGGCCACAACAGCAGCTGCTTGGGCACCACATGCTTGACCAGACATATGACGACCTCCCATGCAGTCTTTTCCCCGTATACTGTATTTGAGATTTAATATCTCTCAGATATGATTTGGGTTAAATGAGAGTTCTTTGACCAGCTTTAACACAATAACAACATTTATTGGTGAGTAGTTGAAATTCTATCTAATCCACAACCATCTATCTATGGTCTGCACCAAGGAAGAAAATATTAGGTTAAAATAAGAGAATTACATGAAGGAATACAGAGTATATTCCTGAAAACACCAAGGTTCAATTCTGATGGTTGCTCTCCCATAAAAGTGTGTGTTTCTGATTGGTGAGCTTCCCTATTCCTGGTTAAGGACTGGCTACATCTTCAATCCCTATACTTTGCATAAGTCAGCCCCCTTTAGTGCAAATCCTTGTGACTATTCTGAGCAGGAGTTTAACTTGAATTTTCCCAGGAAGTTAAGTATTGATTATGGGTTGGCCTCCCTTCATTGCATATCCCAGCATGGGATCCTTTGAAGTGAGTATGTGTAACACGATGAGGTTTGGATCCCATTGTTTGTATACACAAGCCTAGGCACCAACTTGTCTGGTCTACCAGAGATTTCTGTGAAGATCGTATGTTCCGCCCTACATAGATAAAAGCTAAATTAAATATATTCATAATTCCAATATTTTACAGCTATTAATGTCGATTTCACATAAACTCATAAGGCAACAAGTCCATTGGCAACAACACTTGAAAGACCCACATCAAAGAAAAAGGCGGAATTCTCCTTGCTCCTCATCTGGAATCTCCAACCCTACTAAACCTCCAGTCCTCTCGAAAACCTGTACTGAGAGGAATGAAGGTATAGCAATAGGTGTCCCAAGTACTTGCACCCAATCTGCTAGCAGTACATGACCATATGATTTTAGCAGGCAAATTTCCCTACCCCAGTTGCTAAACCGTAAAAAGAAATTTGGTCCCAGTCATCCACATGCTCAGCGCCTGAATACTAGCTTGGCCAAATTGCTAGCACTGCAACTACTGCCTTTTCAGCTGGTAGACCCTGCCCCCTTTCGTGAATTTGTGGAATGTTCTGTACCTCAGTTGCAGGTTCCAAAACGCCATTTCTTTTCACGGAAGGCCATTCCAACTCTCTACTGGCATGTGGAAGGCAATGTTTTTGTCTTGTTGGACAGGGTGATCAGCAGTAAGGTGTATATTACCGCAGACTCATGGTCTAGCAGGCATGGGCAGGGATGTTACCTTTCCTTCACGACGCATTGGGTAACTCTGCTGGCAGCTGGGAAGGATGCAGGTCAGGGTTCAGTATTGTTGGAGCTTGTTCCGCCACAATGCCTCCAAAATGCAAGCGGTGATTCTGCCACAGCTCTCTCGCCACCCCCTCCTCTTCTTCTTCCTCTATGGCCTCTTCTGCAGATTTGTTCTCTGAACCAGCGGTACTCCATAAGCGTTCAAGGGGCTCAGGCAAAAAGATGCCATGTGGTGCATGAGTTACATAGTTACATAGTAAGTGAGGTTGAAAAAAGACACAAGTCCATCAAGTCCAACCTATGTGTGTGATTATATGTCAGTATTACATTGTATATATGTTGCGGTCATTCAGGTGCTTATCTAATAGTTTCTTGAAACTATCGATCCCCCCCCGCTGAGACCACCGCCTGTGGAAGGGAATTCCACATCCTTGCCGCTCTTACAGTAAAGAACCCTCTATGTAGTTTAAGGTTAAACCACTGCTTAGGGGACAGGAGCCACACTGGGGCAGAGATTCTGTCAGCTCTGCAGGGGCAGGCTCAGAAGTGGTTGATGCCACGCCAGCTTCAGCCAGGAATGGTTGTATGAGACAATGGCACCAACCTTCTCTCTGCCCTCCGACAGGGACACTTGACCCATGATCCATGTTTGGCACACATCCTGAATTTGGTGGTGCAGTGGTTCTTGAGCAGGTACCCAGACTTACAAGATCTCCTGAGGCAGGCCAGAAAAGTCTGTGGTCATTTCCAACGGTCATACAATGCCAGTGCTCGGCTGGCTGACATTGAAAGGGAATGCAATCTGACCACCAAGTGCCTCATTTGTGACATGTCCACCAGGTGGAAGTCAACGTTGGCAATGCTGCAGCAGCTGTACATGCAGCAGAGGGCCATCAATGAGTACCTGTGTGAGTATGGCACCAGGACGGGGGAGCTTGGCTTCTTTTTGCCATGCCAGTGGCTGCTGATCAAGGATTAAGCGAAGAGGGGACAAGGAAGGTGGGACTTTAATTGAAGCACATGAAAGCAAAAGGATAATAATTAAGTGGAACAAAGGAATTTTATTCAATTACAATGTGAATGTACATAGAATACATGGTAACAGCACTAATAAGATGATAACAAAAGTATCTTGAATCATAACCACTGATGTCAAAGATAAAAAAGGTAGACATGATAGTAAACAATAGACAATAAAATGGTAACAAGATCTCAATAAAGAGCATGGTAAATTCCATGATAAATTCCAAAGTTCCACAAAAACATGATTGGATAACATCATAATATATAAGGTAAAACCTGCAGGACCTATGGCCTCACTGGACCTGTAGATGTGATAAGTGTATAGAAACTTGAACCAGGTGTGAATAGATGAAAGCACGGTATTATGTAGCTCAATTGTATAGAAACTTGAACCAGGTGTGAATAGATGAAAGCACGGCATTATGTAGCTCTACGCGTTTCGTGGCTGATACGCCACTCGTTAGGAGCATGCGCGTGGTAGTCTAAAATAAAATTAATAAAAAGATAATCAGTGGTTATTGTACCATAGATAGGGGTGGGGTGACACCACCAGCAGCACATAAGTGCATACTTACTAATTGAGGTCCGCAAGCTATTGGTGCGGTGTGGGGCATCAAGGCATCCGGAAAAGCCTCCAACCGGGAGCCGCAGTGGATGGCCCAACGGCAGGCAACCCACATAGGCCATCAATAGGGCGGGCATGAAACCACGAGGATTCACTGTAAACAAGTGAAAGTGAATGAATGGGAGTGGGGAAGTGGCAACAGTGACTGAGAGTGGGGATGGGGGGAAAAAGAAGGCCTATGTGGGTTGCCTACCATTGGGCCGTCCACTGAGGACCTCAATTAGCAAGTATACAATTGAGCTACATAATGCTGTGCTTTCATCTATTCACACCTGGTTCAAGTTTCTATACAATTATCACCTCTACAGGTCCAGTGAGGCCATAGGTCCTGCAGGTTTTACCTTATATATTATGATGTTATCCACTCATGTATGTGTGGAACGTTGGAATTTATCATGGAATTTACCATGCTCTTTATTGAGATCTTATTACTATTTTATTGTCTATTGTTTACTATCATGTCTACCTTTTTTATCTTTGACATCAGTGGTTATGATTCAAGATACTTTTGTTATCATCTTATTAGTGCTGTTACCAGATATCAACATTCTATGTACATTCACATTGTAATTGAATAAAATTCCTTTGTTCCACTTAATTATTATCCTCTCGCTTTCATGTGCTTCAGTTAAAGTCCCACCTTCCTTGTCCCCTCTTCGCTTGACTCAATAGGGATGGAAATATGTGACCCCACCGGGCCACAATTTCATTCAAAGTCCCATAGGGATGGAAATACATAACCTTACCAGGTTTAGGCTTCCTGAAAGGTCCTAAAAATTCCCCTTTTCTTACTGATCAAGGATGCATGCACTGTCCTGTCACCATTTGATGAGGCCATGAGGATGGTGAGCAGCGACAATGCATGCATCAGTAATACTGTCCCTCTTGTCTTCCTGTTGGAGTACACGCTTCATGGAATAATGGACAGGGCACTTGAGGCAGAACAGCGGGAGGAAGAGGAGGACTTCCTTACCTCTCAAGGCCCCCTTTATCCAGTTATTATTCCTGCAGGCCCGCCAAACACACAGGAAGAAGAGGAGGAGGAGGAGGATTGTGTCAGCATGGACGTAGAGGATAACACTCAGCAGCAGTCTTCAAGGGATGGTTTTCAGTCCCCTGAAACCCAAGGAGTTGTATGTGGCTAGGAGGAGGCTGTTATGGATCATGTGCTCCTTAGTGACCCAGAGGACTCAGAATCGAATGCCTCTGCAAACTTTAGCAAGCTTTGCAGAATCAGGGAGGCCATGCAGCGTAAGGACCCTAGGATTCGTGATATCAAAGAGAGGGATCATTACTGGCTGGCAACCCTTCTTGATCCACGTTACAAGGGTAAGGTTGCAGAACTCATCCTGCCTTCGCAGAGGGAGCAGAGAATGAAACATCTTCAGGAGGCCTTGAAGAAAGGTTTGTGCAATGCATTTCCAGACCCTGGGAGGTTACAATTTCTTGGTGCTGGACAACGTGTTGCTGAGGCTTCGTTCAGTCAGAGGAAGAGCAGTGGAGAAGGTGGCCGGCTGACCGATGCCTTTAGACAATTTTTCAGTCCTAAGCACCAAGGTCTCATCGGTTCAAGCAACCATTGCCAGTGTCTGCATTACATGGTGCAGGAATATCTAGGGGCAAGAGCAGACTTGGAGACCTTTCCAACAGAGCATCCACTGGGTTACTGAGTCTTGAGGATGGACCACTGGCCAGAACTAGCTCAATATGCAATTAAGCTACTGGCCTGTCCTGCATCCAGCGTTCTTTCTGAATGCACATTCAGTGCTGCTGGAGGGTTTGTAACGGATCATAGAGTGTGCCTGTCCACAGACTCCGTTGATAGGCTCACATTCATAAAAATCAATCAGTCTTGGATCAGCAGCAGCTATCAAGCACTTGATGCTGATGTAACTGATTGATTTTTCTATGGATGTGGGATCCCTTGAAGACTGCCTATGATGAGTGACTATCCCATTCCTCCTCAATTTTGATGATGTTAGCTTCCAACAATATTTTTGGTTTAAGGCACCACCACCACTGCCTAAGGCCTAATTTTTCTGTCCCTGTTTAACAGGGGCATGTAATTACATTTCTTGATATAATATTTCACAGCAGGGCCCATTCCAGCGCCCACCAAGAGTAACTGTGAGGGGTTACAGTGTTGTGGCACCACCACCACCAAAGGCCCAAATTTTCTGCCCCTGTCCCAGCAGCAGAACAAAAGGACAAGTGTGCCCCACGGCCAGCTGAGGAAGATGCACTATGTCCACGACCAGCACTGTCGACTGTAGACACAGAGCCTGCTTGCCCTCTTTTAGTGGCCTGTGAGTGTCTGCTTCTATGCAACTGCACTATGGGTGCACGGTACTGTGTACACCAACAGAAGTCTAATAGCAACTATGGGTGCACTGTTTGTATTGTGTACTGTGTACACCACCAGAAAAATAGTAGCAACTGCACTAGGGGTGCACGATACTGTGTACACCAACAGAAGTCTAATAGCAACTATGGGTGCACCGTTTGTATTGTGTACAGTGTACACCACTAGAAAAGTAGTAGCAACTGCACTATGGATGCACGGTACTGTGTACACCAACAGAAGAGTAATAACAACTATGGGTGTACTGTATTGTGTACACCACCAGAAAAGTAGCAGCTACTGCACTAGGGGTGCACGGTACTGCGTACTGTGTACTCCACCTGAAGTATATTAGAAAAAGTACATATATATATATATTAAATACACTACAGCTAACTGAATAACCTGCTTGCCTGAAGTATATTAGAAACAGTACACTAGGAACGGACTGCAGTCAGATATAGCTAAACTGGATACAGTGGATATATATATATATATATATATATATATATATATATATATATATATATATATATATATATATATATATATTAAATACACTGCAGCTAAATGAATAACCTTCCTGCTCAATCTAAATGACACTCTCTCTCCGTCCACACCAACAACACACTACACAGGGCTGACGTGGGCTTAGTCCCCCTGAGCCATGATTGGGAAAAGGCACCCTGCCTTTGGCCAATTATGGCTCTCTTAGCTGAGGGGGCTGGGGTTGGCCAAAGCTTGCAGGTCATGGTGCATGCTTTGGCCAATCATCATACGGCAATGCACTGAGCACCCGCAGTGCATTATGGGCCATTACAGGCCGCTCTAATTTGGTGCGAATGACCCATAATGTTCGGTTTTCGACGAACGGGCGAACAGCCAATGTTCGAGTCTAACTCATGTTCATCAGGAAGCTCATCCCTAGTCATAACAGAGCCGACTGATTCCATTCAGAAGGGCCGCAATGAGAGATAACGGTTCAGTGCTCTTGGATCCAGAATTGGTCTTATGTCGCCATTTGGCTTTGGAACCGTGAACAGATTCGAATAAAACCCTGTTCCCCTTTTGGGAACTGGGACCTCCATGATCACCCCCTGCCGCCTTAAATGGTCTAGTGCTCGGAGTAATTATTGGAGTAAGCTCTTTCTTGAAAGGTCCATGGGAACGCTGGACCTCACAAATCTTTGAGGAGGGTAACAGTGTAATTCCAGCCTTTACCCCTGAGACACTGTGGAGATGACTCACCTGTCCTGAATTATTATTCCCCACAATGCCTCAAACTGCAGCAACCTTCCCCCTACCCACAGGAGTGGGGGCGTCCCTTCGCAAGGAAGGTTTGGTGCCAATCTTAGCGGATTTTTGGACCCACAACCTCTTTTGGCCCTAGCCCTGCTGTTTACCTTTGGCAGCAGATCCCTGGTGCCATCAGAACTGCCTAGGGCCTGAAACACCCGAGGAATTAACATGTGGCACCTTAAAAAAGGGCTGTGTATTCAAACAAGGAAGGAAGGAACTCTTTCTTTTTCATAGGAAGGAGGGAACTCTTTCCTTCAGATATCTTTTGAATGTACTTATCAAGATCATCCCCAAACAAATGTTCTCCATCCTCTTACAAGGGAGCTCTGCTGACCAGCTTTTTAGCCATAAAATTCTGCGCATGTGCACAGACAAAAGAGCCATGCGGGAGATCTGCTGCATGGAGTCTTTAAGGGCATCTATAGCAAAGTAAAGAGCCTGAGCCAGATCTGCTCTATTCTGAACAGAATCCTCTGGTCTATTGGGCCATCTAGCCTGATCCTTCAAGGCTTGACAGACCCCAGTTGCTGCTACTGTGGGCTGAATAGCGGAATCTGCCTGGGTGAAGGATGCCTTTAACAAGGCTTCCAGCTTCTTATCTACAGGATCCTTAAAGACCTGTGTATTATCCACTGGACAAGTTAAGGTCTTGCTCAGGGAGGAAACCTGCTGCATCCACAACCGGTATGCGCCACTTCTTACTAAAGCTTTCTTCCATAGGATATAACAGAGAAAATCTCCTTGGAGACACAAATATCCTCTCTGGGTGCTCCCAGTTGGAATATACTACCTGCTTCAAGAATGGGTGAAAGGGATAAATACCTGTGTACCCTGCTGTGGTCTCAAGGAACCCAGGGAGGAACAAGGTGTTTCAGGGACCTCCACTGGAGGTAACTTAGAAGCTGTATGGACTATCTGTACAGAGAATGGATGAGAAGCTTTTGTGATTGAGAGGCTGATATAATCTGAGCCTCTTCAGGCTCTGAATCACTTGAGAGAGATTCCTCTGCTTGGATATCAATTGCCTGACCGGCCATTACCTCTTCTACCTCGTCAACACAATCTTGCTCCAATATAGGAGGAATAGGGGAAGGGGACCTGTCACACTTCCTGACACTTTGTGTGACAGAAGCGATCATTCCAGCAATTTTGCTCTCTAAACCAGCCAAAGCTGATGCCAGGTCCTCTTTAGTAATAAACTCTGAGGTAGTAGTACTGGTAGTAGCCACAATGCCGGATAGCCGCAGTGGCTCAGATTGCCTGGTGACATCTGGTCTTTCAGGAGAGGCTAATTCAGCAGAGTTCTGTTTAGCCTCTACTGGGGCCACTGATGGAACACATGCGCCCTTTTGGTGCAGCGCCCCCCCCCAAGACGCTTCTTTGGAAGACATAGCTTGTTTGAAGCAATGGTAACTGGCTTTATGACAATACACAAGTTCCTCAGTACCATAATTCCCCCTTGGAAGAATCTTATACAATATACTGTTCTTCCAGCTCCTGCAACATAATTAGGCTGCTTCTGTCATCTCCCATAGGACTCACATGTCACCCAGGAGAGACTGCTCTGTGTCCCCTCCGCCGGCCAGCAACATTGTTGCAGGGGAAAATAGATAATAATTGGACCCCGGTTTTTCACAGGGCTACTTACCACCTTTAGTGGGCAAAAAAAAAAGCATTGCAAGCAAAACTTTTTTTTTAAAAGCTTCCCACGGCTTGTGCAGCTCTGGGAAGCGAAACACAGAGCAGCAAACCCATGCCCTCTAGTGGGCAAAACAAGCATAGCAAGGAAAATGTTTATTTTAAAAACATGTCAGCCTAAACATACATTGTTGCAGGGGAATATATAATAATTGGACCCTGGTTTTTCACAGGGCCACTTACCACTCCCGCCGCAGAACAATAGCCTAAGCCAGAGGTCCAGCCTTCACCCATCGTGGTGGGTTCTGTCACCACGGACCTTCAAGGACTGGGTACCCTTTTAGCATGAGGGTTCATTCCCTTGGACCTGTACAGCACACTACAGGAATGCCTTAGCGCTGTGGTGTCCAGGATTCCACTACGCAGGGTCCAGCACCCAAAGGTTGCATTACAGGTAAAACCTTGTTGTTGATCCTTTAATCTTCTTTACGAGGCTTGGGTACCATTTATCTTAGCATAGTAGATTTTTGAAGTGGATCCGATCTAGAAATGCTGTCCCTAAATTCTTAAGAACATGTGCGGGATTACAGCATGGAAGCTCACAGAGAGCTCAAAGTGACCATCCAACATTTTAGACACTGGCGAAAAAACTGGAGTACTTCCTGTATGTGAGCTGTTATATAGGGTATCACTTCCTGTTTTTGGTTATTCTACCAGTGTCCATTCACCTATAGGTGGCGCATAACCCAGGTAGTAATGTATATGGCTGCTCTGTGTCCCATGATGTACGAGAAAGAAAGCGTATTGAAAAATGCTAAATGCACCTGCAATATGCAAACTGCAATATGTGTGAACCAGGAAAGCAAATGAAATGGGAATTGTTAGCACACACACAGATCACATTGTACAATAATAACAATAATAACAATTTTCAGCAAAAACAAAATGGTACATCAGACATAATATATCAAAATAAGCATGTGCTCATCGGTCATCCAGTCCCTTTTTGAGATACGGCACTGCGTTATTTTAACTGACAATTGCGTGGTCGTGTGACACTGTACCCAAATAAAATTTATGTAATTTTTTCCCCACAAATAGAGCTTTCTTTTGAGGGTATTTGATCACCACTGCGTTTTTTATTTTATAAACAATAAAAGACCCACAATTTTGAAAAAAAAAACAATGTTTTACTTTCTGCTATTAAAAATATCCAGTAAAAGATTTTTAAAAATCTAATTTCGTTATTTAGCCCAATATGTATTCTGCTACATGTTTTTAGTAAAAAAATCCCAATAATCTACAAATTATGGAATGTATTTATGGAATTTTTGTTTTACATTTTTTATACTAGTAATGGCGGTCAGCGACTTATAGCAGGACTGTGATATTGCGACGCACTATTGGATGCCAATTGACAACTAGTGACACTAATACAGCGATCAGCGCTAAATATATGCACTGTCACTGTACTAATGACACTGGCTGGGAAGGGATTAAACATCTAGGGTGATCAAAGGGTTAACTGTGTGCCTAGGCAGTGTTTTTGCGTAAACTGTGTGCTGCTTTCTACTAGGGGAAGAGACCCCCCCCTCCCCCCCGCGCCAGAACTGAGATATGCCTTATTTACATAGGCATATCTCAGTTCTCCGTGTTGAACTAACGATCAGCAAGTGCCGGAGGACATCGAGCCCCCAGGACTCGCAGATCAGCTTCTGCTGTGAATTATCACAGCAGAAGTAGCCCGCTAGCAGCGCATGCGCGCCCCTTCAGGCGGAAATGCAAAATCAAGTACAGTATATATATATATATACATATACGTGATTCTGTCCACAACTGCCGCCCTGTAGCAGTAAAAGTGCTATAGGGTGGTCAGCAGGTAGTTAAAACAGTAATCATACAAGATTTGTATAAATTCCAGAGGAACACATAAGTTATAATTATAAAGAAAATGGTCTAAAAAAGTTTAACAAATCCCCATATAAAAGACAAATCTCTTAGGGTTCACACCAGGGCCAGGGTAGGAGATAAACAGCCCAGACTAATGCCCTGTACGCACGGTCGGACATTGATCGGACATTCCGACAACAAAATCCATGGATTTATTCAGACGGATGTTGGCTCAAACTTGTCTTGCATACACACGGTCACACAAAGTTGTCGGAAAATCCGATGGTTCTAAACGCAGAATGAAAACACGTACGTCGGGACTATAAATGGGGCAGTAGCCAATAGCTTTTGTCTCTTAATTTATTCTGAGCATGCGTGGCACTTTGTGCGACGTATTTGTGTACACACGACCGGAATTTCTGAAAACGGAATTTGTTGTCGGAAAATTTTATAGCAAGCTCTCAAACTTTGTGTGTTGGAAATTCCGATGGAAAATGTGTGATGGAGCCTACACACGGTCGGAATTTTCGACATCAAGGTCCTATCACACATTTTCCGTCTGAAAATCCGACCGTGTGTACGGGCCATAATAAACGAGGCACTTACACAGGACTGTAAAAGAGGAATAGCTTATAAAGGCATGAGCCCAAAGGGACCTAAAAGCTGTGCCTGAGATGGGGAGTGAGTTGTGTGTTTTTTTTTTTAAATCCTGTCAGTGTCCCTGATCACTGCCACACCAGTTATATGATAATTCTGTACTGCAACTTGTGAAAAAAGCTCTGAATTTATTTTTTTTATTTCTTTATTTTCTAAATAATTGTGACAAAAAAATTACAACTTTTACAACAAAAAACTTGCCATGCTGCACCAGAGAGATATATATATATATATATATATATATATATATATATATATATATGTATATATACACCATAGATTATGGGCTCTCTAATACACTGATTGGGGTTATTTTCACCAAAGAAATGTAGGAGACTACATTTTAACCTAAATTTATGAAGAAATATAATTTATTTGCAAAATTGTATAACAGAAACAAAGAAAAACATTTTTTTTCAACATTTTCTGTCGTTTTTCGTTTATTTAGCAAAAAAATTAAAAACCCAGTGGTGATGATATACCACCAAAGAAAGCTCTATTTGTGCGAAGATCTTATGGGTACAGTGTGACATGACCGGGCAATTGTCATTCAAAGTGTGACAGCACTGAAAGCTGAAAATTAACCTGGGCAGGAAGGGGGTGAAAAATGCACAAAATATACCGTATTTATCGGCGTATAACACGCACTTTTTTCCCCTTAAAATCAGGGGAAAATCGTGGGTGCGTGTTATACGCCGATCCCCGCTAATTGTGAGCTATCAGCGGCGATCGCCGCCGACATTCACATAGCGAGTAGTTATAAATATGGCGCCGTGGAGTTCGGAGGGACTCGGCGGAGCTGAACGAGCGCCGCCGAAATCACAGAGCCGAGATACACATAGTCGAGTGTATTCGGCTCTTTCCGGCGCCGCTCACAGTCACGCCCAGTCCCACCATTGGACCTGTGTTATGTCCATCATAGGGCGAGACTGGGCGGGACTGTGAGCGGCGCCGGAAAGAGCCGAATACACTCGACTATGTGTATCTCAGCGGCGTTCGTTCAGTTCCGCCGGGCACCGAGTCCCTCCGAGCTCCGCGGCGCCATATTTAAAACTACATGCAGCTATGTGTATGGCAGCGGCGGCGGCAGTAGGCATGGACACTGGGGGCAAGGCTGCACTGACCACTGGGGCAAAGCTGCACTGACAAGGCTGCACTGGGGCAAGGCTGCACTGACAAGGCTGCACTGGGGCAAAGCTGCACTGACAAGACTGCACTGACAAGGCTGCACTGGGGCAAGGCTGCACTGACAAGACTGCACTGGGACAAAGCTGCACTGACAAGGCTGCACTGGGGCAAGGCTGCACTGACAAGGCTGCACTGGGGAAAGCTGCACTGACAAGACTGCACTGACAAGGCTGCACTGGGGCAAGGCTGCACTGACAAGGCTGCACTGGGGCAAAGCTACACTGACAAGACTGCACTGGGGCAAAGCTGCACTGACAAGACTGCACTGGGGCAAAGCTGCACTGACAAGGCTGCACTGGGGCAAAGCTGCACTGACAAGGCTGCAATGGACACTGGGTCAAGGCTGCACTGACAATGAAAAGGCTGCAATGACACTAACAAGGCTGCAGATGAACACTGATGAGGCTGCATTGATGGGCATTTTAATGTAAGTTTCTTTTCCTTAAACTTCCCTCCTAAAAGTTTTTTTCCTTAAAATTCTCTCCTAAACTTGGGATGCGTGTTATACGCCGGCGCGTGTTATACGCCGGCGCGTGTTATACACCGATAAATACGGTAACTGAATACTAATATTTATAGATAAAGTTGATCCAGGGAATATCCAATTGCCTCTTGGGAGACCGGGAAGAACTTTTGTTTCCCTCCTTGGAGCAAATTGGATCATGCTTTAAAGGGTTTATGTGCCTTCCTCTGGATCGACTGTGGGTATAAAATAGTATAGTGTTTATGGAGTTTATCAATTTGTGTGTGTATGTTTTTTTTTTTGTTTTTTTTTTTAGGTTGAACTGTATGGACTTCTGTCTTTTGTCAACGAGATTATCTATGTAACTACGTAACTACTGGCCATCTGTACTTGAAGCTGCCTTTTGTCCACAGCCAGCTGCTGTACCATTTAAAGAAATAAATGAGTGCAGGAACAGTGTGCACAAAAACCACCACTCTCTGCATCACTCATATTTAGGGATGAGCACAATGTTTTTACGTTCAACTCGAACACCGGGTGTTCGCCTGTTCGCCGAATAGCGAACAATTTGGGGCGTTCGCGGCAAATTCGAAAGCCGCGGAACACCCTTTAAAACTCTATGGGAGAAATCAAAAGTGCTAATTTTAAAGGCTTATATGCATGGTATTGTCATAAAAAGTGTTTGGGTACCTGGGACCTGCCCCAGGGGACATGTATCAATGCAAAAAAAAGTTTTAAAAACGCCCGTTTTTTCGGGAGCAGTGATTTTAATAATGCTTAAAGTGAAATAATAAAAGTGAAATATTCCTTTAAATTTCGTAGCTGGGGGGTTTCTATAGTATGCCTGTAAAGTGGCGCATTTTTCCTGTGTTTAGAACAGTTCGAGAGCAAAATGATATTTCTAAAGGAAAAAAAGTAATTTAAAAGTACTCGTGGATATAATGAATTGTCGGTCCCGGCAATAAAGATAACAGAAGTCATTGAAAAAACGTCATGGGATCCCCACAGTCCATTACCAGGCCCTTTGGGTCTGGCATGAATATTAAGGGGAACCCCGAACCAAAATTGAAAAAAAAAATTGCGTGGGGGTCCCCCCAAATTCCATACCAGGCCCTTCAGGTCTGGTATGGTTATTAAGGAGACCCCGCGCCAAAATTAAAAAAAAAATGGTGTGGAGGTCCCCCTCAAAATCCATACCAAATCCTTATCCGAGCATGCAACCTGGCAGGCCGCAGGAAAAGGCTGGCTTTTCGGTATTTATGATCCAGCCTAAGCTTTTCAGATACTTCACTGTGTATATTATGCTCTGTTCTAGAGCCTGTACTGAGTGATCTCTGAGCAGGAGGTCGTCCAGATACCCGAGCACCAGGATCCCTTGGGCCCTTAAAAGACCCAGTACTTGCGCAAGGACCTTTGTGAACACCTGGGGAGCTGTAGCAAGCCCGAAGGGTAGAGCCACAAACTGAAAAATTATGTTCCTCTACTACAAAATGTAGGAAGCTCTGATGAAGCTAAAAGATAGGTACGTGTAAGTGCGCATCCTTTATATCGATGGAGGCTAAAAAGTCTCCCCTCTGGAGTGAGGTTACTACTGAGTGGACAGACTCTATCCGAAAGGACTGTATCAATAGATACTTATTCAGGGACCTTAGGTCCAAAATAAGCCTTGTGTCCCCGTTTGGTTTCTGATGAGGCTAAAAGATAGGTACGTGTAAGTGCGCATCCTTTATATCGATGGAGGCTAAAAAGTCTCCCCTCTGGAGTGAGGTTACTACTGAGCGGATAGGTACATGTAAGTGCGCATCCTTTATATCGATGGAGGCTAAAAAGTCTCCCTTCTGGAGTGAGGTTACTACTGAGCGGATAGGTACATGTAAGTGCGCATCCTTTATATCGATGGAGGCTAAAAAGTCTCCCCTCTGGAGTGAGGTTACTACTGAGCGGACAGACTCTATCCGAAAGGACTGTATCAATAGATACTTATTCAGGGATCTTAGGTCCAAAATAAGCCTTGTGTCCCCGTTTGGTTTCTGAACCGTAAACAGGTTTGAGTAAAACCCTGTGCCCCTTTCGAATACAGGAACCTCTACAATCACTCCTTGATGTACTAGATGATGTAGTGCCTGAAGCAATAAGTTTTGGGCATTTATTATCGTTATTGCTCTTCAAAGTGCGCTGGTTTGCACGTTCGGTTAATGACTTTTCCAGCACACCAATTAATGCATGAACCGGCGCAGTGCATTCATCTTAGTAAATCACCCCCAATGAAGCACAAAAAACACATCCATTATTTCTTTTCACAAAATAACAAAATTATATATAAATATTTAGTTATAATATTTTTTTAGTAACAATTTAACACTATAATTTTTTTAGCATACTGGGCTCCACCCCAGCGTAAATTTTGTCAACTAAAACATTTTTGTACACCACATTTGTGTCCAGTGATGAAAACTATGACGAAAATCAATTTGATTTTCATTAAAGAACAAAAACAAAATGAAAAGTATGAGGCAGGGACATTTTCCCTTGTGAACTTCCAGTTTCCATAGAGCTCCGCCTGCTTCTGCTCCCAGCATGCAAGCGACTTGAGTCTGCAGCGTGCTTCACTTAGCAGCAGTTAGCAGGCCGTGAAGGCAGCATTACTGGCCTTCAAATCCTCAGACGACTCTCCAGAGCAGCACTGTGCATTACAGACCTTCCCAACGAGGGCCCCACTTCTGACTCACAACGACAACTGTCCAGAGCAGCACTGTGCATTACAGGCCTTCCTGACGAGAGTCCCACTTCTGATACATGGCGACGACTGTCCAGAGCAGAGAGCACTGTGAGTGTGTACATTACAATTACAGGTCTCCTCTCAGAGCACCATCAGCCCAGAGCACTGTGTATGCATTACAGCCCCCCCAGGGGGCACTCGGGAGCAAGATTCTAGGAGGACGTCATAGTATGTCCTCCCAGGGTTATCAAGCCGTGCTGTAGATGTCAGTCGGCTATGGCGTGGTTGTTAAGTGTTTAAAGACGTTATATTAGGACTAAATCTGTGTCTGTAGTGCATGTTCAAACCTTAATACCATAAATAATAACATATTTGATTTTTCACTCCAGGAGTATATAATGACGTTGGAAATTGTAGAGAAATGCTTAAATAATGCATTACAATTTAACTAAACCCATTTGATTTCAGTCAACTAAAACGATTTCAGTCGACTAAATTGTACTGGAGGTTTTAGTCAACTAAAATGAAGGACATTTTAGTCGACTAAAATGTACTGTAGATTTTAGTCGACTAAATTTGGCTAAAACCAAAACAATTGCACAATTGCAGATGACTAAAATGGGACTAAAACTAAAATGGCAAAAGACTAAAACTAAATCAAAATGTGCTGCCAAAATTAATACTGCTCCATCCAAAAAGTGGTATTTTCCTCTGTAAGATTTGCGGTAAAATACCCCATAGCGTTTTTCAAAAAGTTTTTTGGCATTCACAAAAAAACACTACTAAATTAAGGCATGCAGTATTTCATCAGAATTTATGGTTTTATCTTATGAAACCATGCTGTATTTATTCTCAGGCGATATCCAGTGGCATGGATACAGTGGAGATGAATTAGAACCCCTGTCATTTTTTTTTTTTTTTGCTAATAAAGACGTAAAATGGTTTAAACTGTAAAAACATGTCAACTCACTACATCAGTGCAGTCCCTGCAGCATATATATAAAATACAAAAGAAAAAAGGTGACCAGAATACTAGTTAAAGGGAAGCTGCTTTCACAGGACATACATGAGGGTTATTTACAAAAGGCAAATCCACTTTGCACTACAAGTGCAAGCTACAAGTGCAAAGTGCACTTGAAATTGCACTTTGGAAGTGCACTTGGAAGTGCAGTCGCTGTAAATCTGAGGGGTAGATCTGAAATGAGGGGAAGCTCTGCTGATTTTATTATCCAATCATGTGTAAGCTAAAATGCTGTTTTTTATTTTCCTTACATGACCCCCTCGGATCTACAGCGACTGCACTTCTAAGTGCACTTTCACTTCTAAGTGCCCTTATTAAATAACCCCCATGGTGTATCAAAAACAACTAGGTTAATTTAGGCAAATACAAAACATCTTTCTAAATGTCAAATATTGAAAGAAAATAGAATAAACAAATCACGCACATATATAAATACCCTTCTTCTACAATGTTGTCATTTTTATTGGTGGAAGAAGGGTATTTATATATAGGTGCATCTCATAAAATTAGAATATCATCAAAAAGTTAATTGATTTCAGTAATTCAATTCAAAAAGTGGAACTCATATTTTATATAGATGCGTTACACACAGCGTGATATATTTCAAGCATTTCTTTCTTTTAATTTTGATTATGGCTTACAGCTAGTGAAAACCCAACATACAGTATCTCAGAAAATTAAAATATTACATAAGACCAATAAAAAAAGGATTTTTAATACAGAAATGTTGGCTTACTAAAAAGTATGCCCATGTACAGTATATTATGTACTCAATACTTGGTTGGGGCTTCTTTTACATGAATTACTGCATCAATGAGCCGTGGCATGGAGGCTATCAGTCTGTGGCACTGCTGAGGGGTTATGCAAGCCCAGATTGCTTTAACCACTTCAGCCCCGGAAGGATTTACCCCCTTCCTGACCAGAGCACTTTTTACAATTTGGCACTGCGTCGCTTTAACTGCTAATTGCGCGGTCATGCAATGCTGTAACCAAACGAAATTTGCGTCCTTTTCTTCCCACAAATAGAGCTTTCTTTTGATGGTATTTGATCACCTCTGCCGTTTTTATTTTTTGCGCTATACACGGAAAAAGACTGAAAATTTTGAAAAAAAATGATATTTTCTACTTTTTGTTCTAAAAAAAATCCAATAAACTCAATTTTAGTCATACATTTAGGCCAAAATGTATTTGGCCACATGTCTTTGGTAAAAAAAATGTCAATAAGTGTATATTTATTGGTTTGCGCAAAAGTTATAGCGCCTACAATCTAGGGTACATTTTCTGGAATTTACACAGCCTTTAATTTATGACTGCCTATGTCGTTTCTTGAGGTGCTAAAATGGCAGGGCAGTACAAAACCCCACAAATGACCCCATTTTGGAAAGTAGACACCCCAAGGAAATTGCTGAGAGGCATGTTGAGCCCATTGAATATTCATTTTTTTTGTCCCAAGTGATTGAATAATGACAAAAAAAAAAAAAAAAATTACAAAAAGTTGTCACTAAATGATATATTGCTCACACAGGCCATGGGCATATGTGGAATTGCACCCCAAAATACATTTAGCTGCTTCTCCTGAGTATGGGGATACCACATGTGTGGGACTTTTTGGGAGCCTAGCCGCATACGGGGCCCCGAAAACCAATCACTGCCTTCAGGATTTCTAAGGGCGTACATTTTTGATTTTACTCCTCACTACCTATCACAGTTTTGAAGGCCATAAAATGCCCAGATGGCACAAACCCCCCCCCCCAAATGACCCCATTTTGGAAAGTAGACACCCCAAGCTATTTGCTGAGAGGCATGTTGAGTCCATGGAATATTTTATATTTTGACACAAGTTGCGGGAAAGTGACAATTTATTATTATTTTTTTTTGCACAAAGTTGTCACTAAATGATATATTGCTCACACAGGTCATGGGCATATGTGGAATTGCACCCCAAAATACATTCTGCTGCTTCTCTTGAGTACGGGGATACCACATGTGTGGGACTTTTTAGGAGCCTAGCCGCGTACGGGACCCCGAAAACCAATCACCGCCTTCAGGATTTCTAAGGGTGTACATTTTTGATTTCACTCTTCACTGCCTATCACAGTTTCATGGAATGCCCAGGTGGCACAACCCCCCCCCAAATGACCCCATTTTGGAAAGTAGACACCCCAAGCTATTTGCTGAGAGGCATGGTGAGTATTTTGCAGCTCTCATTTGTTTTTGAAAATGAAGAAAGACAAAAAAAAAAAATTTTTTTTTCTTTTTTTAATTTTCAAAACTTTGTGACAAAAAGTGAGGCTGCAAAATACTCACTATACCGCTCAGCAAATAGCTTTGGGTGTCTACTTTCCAAAATGGGGTCATTTGGGGGGGTTTGTGCCACCTGGGCATTCCATGGCCTCCGAGACTGTGATAGGCAGTGAAGAGTGAAATCAAAAATTTACGCCCTTAGAAAGCCTGAAGGCGGTGCTTGGTTTTCGGGGTCCCATACGCGGCTAGGCTCCCAAAAAGTCTCACACATGTGGTATCCCCGTACTCAGGAGAAGCAACAGAATGTATTTTGGGGTGTAATTTCACATATTCCCATGGCATGTTTGAGCAATATATAATTTAGTGACAACTTTGTGCAAAAAAAAAAAAAAAAAAAATTTGTCTCTTTCCCGCAACTTGTGTCACAATATAAAATATTCCATGGACTCGACATGCCTCTCAGCAAATAGCTTGGGGTGTCTACTTTCCAAAATGGGGTCATTTGGGGGGGGGTTTGAACTGTCCTGGCATTTTATGCACAACATTTAGAAGCTTATGTCACACATCACCCACTCTTCTAACCACTTGAAGACAAAGCCCTTTCTGACACTTTTTGATTACATGAAAAAATTATTTTTTTTTGCAAGAAAATTACTTTGAACCCCCACACATTATATATTTTTTTAAAGCAAATGCCCTACAGATTAAAATGGTGGGTGTTTAATTTTTTTTTTTCACACAGTATTTGCGCAGCGATTTTTCAAACGCATTTTTTGGGGAAAAAACACACTTTTTTACATTTTAATGCACTAAAACACACTATATTGCCCAAATGTTTGATGAAATAAAAAAGATGATCTTAGGCCGAGTACATGGATACCAAACATGACATGCTTTACAATTGCGCACAAACGTGCAGTGGCAACAAAATAAATACATTTTTAAAAGCCTTTAAAAGCCTTTACAGGTTACCACTTTAGATTTACAGAGGAGGTCTACTGCTAAAATTACTGCCCTCGATCTGACCGTCGCGGTGATACCTCACATGCATGGTGCAATTGCTGTTTACATTTGACGCCAGACCGACGCTTGCGTTCGCCTTAACGCGAGAGCAGGGGGGACAGGGGTGCTTTTTTTTTTTTTTTTTTTTTCTTTATTATTTTTTTGCTTTTTTATCTTATTTTAAAACTGTTCCTTTCATTTTTTTTTTTTTAATCATTTTTACTGTTATCTCAGGGAATGTAAATATCCCCTATGATAGCAATAGGTAGTGACAGGTACTCTTTTTTGAAAAAATTGGGGTCTATTAGACCCTAGATTTCTCCTCTGCCCTCAAAGCATCTGACCACACCAAGATCGGTGTGATAAAATGCTTCCCCAATTTCCCAATGGCGCTATTTACATCCGACGAAATCTAAGTCATAAAATGCTCGTAGCTTCCGGTTTCTTAGGCCATAGAGATGTTTGGAGCCACTCTGGTCTCTGATCAGCTCTATGGTCAGCTGGCTGAATCACCGGCTGCATTCTCAGGTTCCCTGTTGAGACAGGAGAGCCAGAGAAAAACACGGAAGACGATGAGGGGGGGGCATTCTCTCCCACTGCTTGTAAAAGCAGTCTAGAGGCTAATTAGCCGCTAGGATTGCTTTTACATGAAAGCCGACTGCTGGCTGAAAAGAATGATACCAAGATGATACCTAAACCTGCAAGCATCATTCTGGTATAACCACTCAAAGTCGTGAATGCTGTACCTGAAGACAAAAAAATGGTTAACAATAAAGCACAGTAAACGGTAAAGTATAAAAAATTGCATACCTGAAAAGCAAACATGATAAAACATAATAACAATAAAACATTGCAGAATAGAATACAGTAAAAAAGAGCAGAACAATAGAGAGAATAGAGAGAGAGAGAATAGAGAGAGAACAATAAAACGACAACTATTATTTTTTATTTTATATTTTTGTTTGTGTTTTTTTTTTTTTTTTTACACTTTTTTTGTAACTGTAACTTTTATAACTGTAACCAGTTCCAGGTTCGGGTCTCAAAATGCGATGGCATCTTGGGAGACCCTGTGAAAGTGTGTCCTAGTCTGTGCAATGCTGTACCCTACGCTAATACTCAGCTAGTGAATGGTAGCGTTCAAAACATTCACCAATGCAAAGACCAGGATTGTCAGGACAGGAGGGACAATAATAGCGGGTGTCACGCCTATATCCGCGCTTGCTGCAGACACAACATCTTTTTTGGGGGGGTTCGTTGGGTAGGGGTACTCGGGAGGACATAAAGAAAATGCCTCTCATGCAGCCGACTGCATTTGGTTGGGGATGTGAATGGGGGAAGTACGGGCGCTGCAGAAGTGGTGGGTTCCCAATTAGGATTGGCGAATGCAGCAGGAAGGGCATTATGGGCACGACGGGCCTGTGTTTGTCTTCTTGGTGGCAGCGGGACACTATTTGTGCTTGCCACCTCACCAGCTTGAACTGCACTTATGGGACTCGCCACGTCACCAAGTGTTACTGCAGTGCTGGTTTGACTACGACCGGGGTGTACTAGGCCGCTGGTGCTTGCCAGTTCACCAAAACGCTACCAAAAGAAACGGTTAACGATCGCAGGGATCAGGCCTGACTCTGCGAACGCTGCAGTTATGCGTTTAGTGTTTTGTAAGTGACAGTGATCGATCGATACTGCACTTGGGTGGGCTGGGCTGGGCCGGGCGGAGGGGCAAAACGCAGGTGCTAGCAGGTATCTGGGCTGATCCCACTAACACTGCGTTTTTGGGAACCCTAAACTGCTGGGGATGCCAGTATAGATCTGATCGGATCAGATCAGATATTGATCAGTTCAGATACTATACCACTAAGGGAGGTGTACGGTGCGTGCGTGGGTGTTAGCGCTACTGGCACTAACCTGACGCTGCCTGGGGCTGGTGCTTGCCAGTTCACCAAAACGCTACCAAAAAAACTGTTAGCGATCGCAGGGATCAGGCCTGACTCTGCGAACGCTGCAGTTATGCGTTTAGTGTTTTGTAAGTTACAGTGATCGATCGATACTGCACTTGGGTGGGCTGGGTTGGGCCGGGCGGAGGGGCAAAACGCAGGTGCTAGCAGGTATATGGGCTGATCCCGCTAACACTGCGTTTTTGGGAATCCTAAACTGCTGGGGACGCTAGTATAGATCTGATCGGATCAGATATTGATGCGTTCAGATACTATACCACTAAGGGAGGTGTACGGTGCGTGGGTGTTAGCGCTACTGGCACTAACCTGATGCTGCCTGGGGCTGGTGCTTGCCATTTCACCAAAACGCTACCAAAAAACTGTTAGCGATCGCAGGGATCAGGCCTGACTCTGCGAACGCTGCAGTTATGCGTTTAGTGTTTTGTAAGTGACCGTGATCGATCGATACTGCACTTGGGTGGGCTGGGCCGAGCCGGGCGGAGGGGCAAAATGCAGGTGCTAGCAGGTATCTGGGCTGATCCCGCTAACACTGTGTTTTTGGGAACCCTAAACTGCTGGGGACGCTAGTATAGATCTGATCGGATCAGATATTGATCCGTACAGATACTATACCACTAAGGGAGGCGTATGCTGCGTGCGTGGGTGTTAGCAGTACTGGCGCTAATCTGACGCTGCCTGGGGCGACGCATATCACCGCCGGGCGATCAGGGGGCTAAATCTTTATTCGGTAATAAACGGCGGGTGCCCTGACACTATAAAAAATAAACAAACTAACCAGCGTCACCCGTAACGGTTATACAGTGATCAGTGGTGAAAGGGTTAACTAGGGGGCAATCAAGGGGTTAAAACATTTTTTAGGTAGTATATGGGGGTCCCTGTCGCTATAAAACGCTGACGGCGAACCTAAATATTTACCTCACTAACTAGCGTCACCAGCGACACTAATACAGCGATCAGAAAAATGATCGCTTAGCGACACTGGTGACGGGGGTGATCAAGGGGTTAAAACTTTATTAGGGGGGGTTAGGGGGGTATCCTAGACCTAAAGGGGGCCTAACACTCACTGCCCTAACACTGTAACTGTCACAAACTGACACCAATACAGTAATCAGAAAAAAAAAAAAAAAAACCTGCTTGGTGTCAGTTTGTGACAGGGGGGGGGGTGATTGGGGGGGGGATCGGGGGCGATCAGGGGGGGGATCGGGGTGTTTTGTGTGCTTGGCATGTTCTACTGTGTGTGTGTGTGTTGTGCACTCACATTGCAGTCTTCTCTCCTCAGCCCGGAACGGAAAATACCGAGCCGAGGAGAGATGACATCATTTCCTCTGCCTCTGTGTACAATACAGAGGCAGGGAAATGATCCCATTGGCTGGGAGCGATCGCGAGGGGGGGGCCACGAATGGATGGCCTCCCCCTCACCACCGATCACCGGGGGAGATTTGCCGACCGTCGCAGGCACCGGGGGGGGGTCCGATCGGACCCCCCACCCGCGGGCAGGCAAGGACGTACCTGTAAGTCCTTTTGCCTGCCCGTGCCGCTCTGTCGACGTATATAGTCGTGCGGCGGTCGGCAAGTGGTTAATAGTGGCCTTCAGCTCGCCTGCATTGTTGGGTCTGATGTCTTTCATCTTCCCCTTGACATGACCTCGATTTTTCACTCCAGAAGTATATAATGAGTTTGGAAATTGTAGAGAAATGCTTAAATAATGCATTACAATTTAACTAAACCCATTAGATTTTATGGAAACCCAGGTTGCTTTGATAGTGGCCTTCAGCTTGACTTCCATCATTCACTTCCACCTGACTTTACCCAGGTGGAAGACACCTAAATGCCCTGGTCTATTGCTGCCCCCAGATCTTTTGGCCAATATATATATTTTTTACCATCCATAACACATATGTTGGTTTCCTTTTGCTTGCTGGTGGACCTTGGCTCCCCTGTACTGCTCCCTTGTCATGGGCATGGCGGCTCATTTATCCCCGGGAGCTGCGATGCACGAATGGGGACTTCTCTCCCCTGCTGTCTCTCCCCCCTCCCTCCCCTTCGGGATAGGGGGGGGCGAGGCCACCACGTGCATCGGCGTCATGCTTCTTTGCCTGATGGGAGACTTCCGCTTCTCAGCGGCGTCCCCATCTCCATGGCAATGCATATCATCACAGGCTGGGGGCGGAGATCGCCATTGCGTCCTGCCGTCTTTCGGCGGGCGCATTGCGGTTCCTCCCCTTCACTGCCAGTTTGTATGACGTTAGGGGCGGAGGCCACGGCGGATATCCGGGTATTTAGGCGGGGGTTCTGGCATGGCACACTCTTTTCTCTTGGTTCCTTCACGTATTGGCTAGAGATTTCTCTACACTGGTAAGTCAAAATTTATATACCTTATACTTATACATGCGATCCTTCAGCACGTTCCAGTCCATTTTATATGCACACTGTGGTACAGTAATCCCTATATATTTTTTGTTATACATCATCCCATTTGTTTACACCTCCCCTTTTTTCTTTCATTCCAGCCCAACATTTCACCACTTCTATATTCTGCCACACTAGCTCTTTTTTCTCCCATTTATTATTATTTTCATTTTTCTTTTTTTTTTTTTTTTTTTTTTTTTTTTCTTTTACCTCCCCCCACATTTTCTTTTACTTTTCCGTACAAATCTCCCCCACGTTTCTTTTCCCATATCTTGCAAGGAATCCCCATACTTGATATTTTTTGTATTCATCTACACAATTTCAGTCTGTAATGACAACTTCAGACCCATTATCATTCGATATACATTTATTCATTACAGTGAGCATACCTCTGTAGACTTTCTCATCTTCTGCATTCCCTCTTTTGTGCTCTTGGTACTCTAGCACACAACCTTATACTCCTAGGATCTTTACTCACGTTATCGTTTCTGACATAGATCCATATGCATACCCATACTTATTCCATTCCATATATTTCCCTACAGCCAATATGTCTTGCAAGATTTAGGGGTGACACCTTGGTTCACATCCTCCTTTCATCCTTTTGCCATGCCTGCCCAGCGTCTTGCCTTGGTCCTCCTTGCTGTGGTCTCCGTCCCTTCAGCTCCCGGGGGAGATGTTTTCCCGCTGACCCTCGCTTGGGATCGGACTCTGAAGCCAACTGTCTAACCAGTAAGTATGGGATTACCATTTTCGGCCTCATACTCTTGTCCCAATCATAACCTATACTTTAACACATATGTAAATTGTTCTTTACAGACACCAGATGTACACATCAGCCCCTGATGATGCGAGTAGAGCTCGCGAAACGCGTCGGGTTAGAGATGTATCGTGTATATCTGTACTATGTATACTCTGTGATATTACATCATTATGGCTATGTTTTAGAGGACCATTATGCTATGTTGCTTGTTTCATAATTGCTATTTATGATCATGTTTTATATTGGATGATGTTCATACTAATAAAATTGTTATCCCTTTTACGCATTTTTGTTGACCTTATGACCACCATGGACACCTCACTCAAAGTCCCACGGGCGATTGTTCGGTTCATCATTCACTTCCATGTGCAAGAAAAAAAAATGCTGTTTTTTTTTATTGCACGTGAATGGGTATTCTTTGCAAATTGAAACTTCACCACGTTTATAAAATCTGGGGAAATTCCCTTGCAAAGTGCAACTCCCCTTGCTAAGTAAACAGCTTATTTGCCTTTAGTAAAACAACCCCCCAGTGTCTGATAGTTTTCTGTAGAAATATACCTCAAGAAATAATGAAGGCATCCTAATATGTTACCTTCAATGGCACACCTCTTCCTGTGTAAGACCCGCCCTGTCATCTGTAAACCACACCCCTTCCTCTTTAGGCTACACCTTTTCCTCTTAGAGCTCCACCTCTTCCTCTCTGTACATTAGGCCTAGGTTCACATTAGGGTGGGTTTGAAATCGTGCAAGTTCAAACCGGCAATGCAGTCTGACTTTGGGTTCGATTTGACAGACATCTGTGTGGGTTCATGCAGAGTTGTCTATTCAAATTTCCCCCAAAGTTGCCAAAAGTAGTACAGGAACTACTTTTGGGAATTGGTGCGGCACCGCAAAGTCTGCGTTGCACTGTTTCGAACTGTGCCATTGCCAGCAATAGCTGCCGATTTGACATGCCAGATTGGCCCAATGTGAACGTGGGCTTAAAATGGGTACCAAGTGCAACCTCATCAGTGTCCATCAATGCAGCCTCACCAGTGCCCATCAGTGCAGCCTCAACAGTGCCCATCAATGCAGCTTCACCAGGGCCCATACAGGTGGTGAGGAGGTAGCATATCGCTGCCTCCACTGCCTGTCAAGTGCCTCTGAAAAGAAATCTGTGTGGATTGCTTTTCAGAGGCGTGGCAGTCTTTTTCAATCAGTGCAGCAGAGGGGGGCATTAGTGTAATTGTCTAGGAGGAGGTGATGTTTAAACTTACTAACCAATTTTCCAGCCTCTAGTGTTCGTGTACTCTGATTTGCCACCAGTCCTGCACACCTTAACATACACACAGAAAGTATGTGCATCAGGGGGTGGAGTATGGACGCAGTTGATGGGGCAGGCACAACAGAGATTGGATAGATCATAAGGAGGCGGGGCAAAATCATTGCGTTCACTCCGAATAGAGACATGGAGACAAAATAAATCAATAAATAATAAAATATCCATCAGTGTTATGTCTCCAGGAGACCTTTCTCTCTCTGAAGGTTCAGAAAAGAGAATTCACCTTGTCATTTAATTTGTATATCGTGTTGCTGCATTATTAAGCTATAAATTATGTTTGTTCCCGGTTAGCTGTTACACTTGCGCCACCTACTGGCCAAAAATTAATAATACCTGTTTAGCCATTTAAAGGATGTGACATAAAAACTATCACATTCGCTTTAGTCAGGAAGTTAAAACCCCTTAGGGATCAACATTTTCAAGATTATGCCAGCTGCCTAGATGTTATCTCTCCCCATCCATGGCATCGGAGGTAAGCAATCTTCCCCTTTCTCCTCCACAGGCTATTAGGGAAAGGAGTTAGTCATTTCAGTTATTACTTTATATGATGTTTACTATTGTATGGTAATGTTATATTATACTTGTTCTTTTCAGTTTTACCGCATATCACGTGTGTCATTCACACTTGTATTAAAATCTGCAACGTGCCAATAAAGACACAGACAAAAAACAGCAGTCTATTATTGTGTACGCAGAAAAAGGTTATCTGCCTGTAACACTTCAAATCAACCTACGATACCTCTCCTCTACAGGAAATAGATGGTGTCCTAGGAGAAACAGACCAAACACTGCAGGTAACAGAGCATGAGAGCAACCAAACTCCTCAGAGCTGCAAGCAGCAGAACTCTCGCCAGCACATTACAGATCAAGCCTAAGTCTCTGCACGCCACAACCCTCAGCCTCCAAACCAGCATCAGAATAATCCTTCTACTACACAGTACGAGACAAGAGGGCCTAAAGCAGAAACTTCTGACAGGTATGGTCACACAATAACACTTCCACTACAGTAGTGAATCACCAACATGCTCTAACACCAACCAAGTTATAACAGACTTTGCCAAGTTCTTCGCTAGATGCGATTTAATCACAAAAGGTCTCATAAAGTTTAACGATCGTCCAGAAAATTACAAAGCCTGGCGGTTGTCCTTTCAAAATACCATAAAAGGTCTAGACCTGTCTCACACTGATGAAATAGACCTCCTAGTCCAATGGCTTGGGAAAGACTCTGCCGAACATGCCAGTAGAATCAGGAACATTAACATAAAACAACCAGAGACTGGTCTTAAAAAGATTTGGAGCAGATTAGAAGAGTGCTATTGCTCGACAGAGGCTATAGAGCATGCACTTTTTAAAAGGATTGAGGACTTTTCCAGAATACCTAGCAAGGGTTATCACAAACTACGAGAATTAGCTGACTTGCTAGAGGAACTACTTCTTGCTAAAAAGGAGGGAGACCTGCCGGGTCTCGCCTCCCTGGATGCGGCCAGAGGGGTTAAACCTTTAATTCTGAAGCTTCCTTACGACCTACAACAAAGATGGGTCACATATGGTTCTAAACATAAGAAAAGGTTCCAGGAACCATTTCCACCATTCAACGTTTTTGTAGACTTTGTTTCAGAGCAAGCTAAGTTCTTGAATGATCCCAGCTTTGACTTTATACTGCCATCAGCCACGCCCCCTAGCTTCAAACAGCACAGGATGCAAGTGACAGTGAACAAGTCTCATGTTTCTCCTACAGATTTTTCCTATAGTTCTTCCTACAGTGTTCACCCAGAGGACAAAGTCGGAGACCCTAGTAAGCAGTGCCCTCTACACAGGAAGCCGCACCCTCTACCAAAATGCAGGACCTTCAGGGAAAAGTCTCTAGAAGATCGCAAAGCTTTCCTAAGAGAACCGCATATGCTTCAGGTGCTGTTCATCCACATCACACTTTGCCAAGGACTGCAAAGTTAGTGTATCATGCACAGAGTGTGACAACACAGACCACAACTCAGCACTACATCCAGGCCCTGCTCCTTGGACCGCCCAGTGAGCTAGCGATACCAACGAGCATGGCGAGGAGCAAGAGAACACTGGTTCAAACATCTCAGTGGTTACCTCACAGTGTACTGAGGTATGCAAAGATCCTACAGGCGGTAGGTCTTGTTCAAAGATCTGTCTTAATAGAGCTTATCCAATGGGTCACAGAAACAAAGCTGTCAAGATGTATGCGCTCTTAGATGACCAAAGCAACCACTCTATGGCTAAATCCACATTCTTTGACACCTTCGGTGTTAGGGGTCCAAGCTCCCCTTACTCTCTAAAGACTTGTGCGGGTACTGTTGAGACGGCGGGGAGAAGAGCCACCACCTTCTGTGTAGAAACCATAGATGGTCGGACTCGCCTACCTTTACCCACCATACTCGAGTGCAACCAGATTCCAGACAACCGGTCAGAAACCCCTACACCAGATGCAGCAATTCACCAGCCTCATTTAAAACGCATGGCCCATCTCCTACCAGAATATCACGAGCAGGCTCAGTTAATGCTGCTCCTTGGAAGAGACATTCTGCAGGTTCATAAAGTAAGGGAACAGATTAATGGTCCCTGCAATGCTCCCTTTGCCCAAAGACTTGACCTGGGGTGGGTCATCGTAGGGGACGTCTGCCTAAAGACTGTGCACAGACCCACCACGGTCAATAGCATGTTCACTAACGTACTTGACAAAGGACGCCCTTCCTCCTTGCAACCATGTCACAACAGCTTCATCACAAAAGAGCTTCCAGGTAGTACTCACATATCTTGTTCCTCTGTAGACCCAGACACAGATGACCACGCTTGTGACAGTGACCCAGACCACCTAGGGTGTACAGTCTTTCATAGAACAAAGGAAGACCAGCAGGTAGCAATGTCCTTTGTGGATAGACTTTTCTTGCAAATAATGGAAAAGGAGACAGCCAAGGAAGAGTCAAACAATTGGGTCGCAAATCTCCCATTTAGACCCCATAGACAGCGTCTACCTAACAACAAGGAACAAGTACTTAAACGCTTTGCCTCCCCTAAACACAATCCCGCAGACCTAGCGACTCGAGCTGTCCCAGCCAACTGTTTTTGGGACCCAACATGGTTTACAGGCCCTGCATTCCTGTACAATTCAGAACACAACACTTCTGAATCGGAGACCTTTAGCTTGACAGATGCAGTCAAGGATGCAGAAGTTCATCCACAAGTGTCTGCATTAGTCATGGTGGCTTCACAAAACCGACTCAAATCTCATCGGTTTTCCAGGTTTTCCACATGAAAATCACTCATTAGAGCCATTACTTTCTTATCCACATAGCCCGTTCCTTTGGAAAAAGGACTAACTGCAAAGGCGACTGGCACCGCTGTAAAAATACATACTTAGAGACTGACCCAGAGCAATCAAAACATATGATCATATACACTGTGCAACAAGAGACCTTTGCTAGAGAGATTGACTTTATTAACAACAAAAGGCCAATCCCTAAAGACAGCGTCCTAAGGAAACTCGATCCATTCCTCGACAGCAGTAACCTGTTGAGAATAGGAGGTCGCCTTAAAGAAGCTACCTTGGAGTACGGCAAGAAGCGTCCTCTCATTCTCCCAGCTCAGCACCATGTCACTGCCCTGCTTGTACAACACTATCACAGTCAAGTTAAACACCAAGGCCGGCTATTCAAAAAGATGTGTGAGCAAGTGTATCTTTAATTGCGTTACCTGCCACAAACTCCATGGACTCTTACAAACCCAGAAGATGGCTGACCTTCCACCTGACAGATTTAACTCAGATCCTCCCTTTACAAGCGTGGGCCTTGACGTATTCGGTCCTTGGTCCATTACCACTCGCCAAACCAGGGGAGGCCACACCAGTAGCAAATGCTGGGCAGTTATTTTTACTTGTATGACTGTTTGAGCTGTTCACATAGAGTTGATTAAATCAATGGACACCTCCAGCTTTATCAACGCTCTCAGGCACTTCATTGCGTTCCGTTAAGCACATCCGTTCTGATAGGGGTACCAACTTTGTTGGAGCGGCCAAGGAACTTCACATCCTTTCCAATCTAGACAACAACAGCGTGGAAAGGTATCTCAACCAACAGGGATGTACCTGGACATTTAACCCTCCTCATTCTTCTCATATGGGTGGTGTTTGGGAAAGAATGATAGGCGTAGCCCGCAAGATCTTGGATTCTATTTTCCTTCAAATGGGGAATGCCAGACTCAGGCATGAATGTCTGTCCACCTTCATGGCCGAGGTCATCATAAATGCTAGACCTCTGATTCCAGTTACTGACGATCCAGAGGACCCCATGTTGCTGACACCTGCAACTCTACTCACTCAAAAATCCAACACAGTAAGTGCTCCAAATGGAGAGTTTACTGATAAAGACCTTTTCAGACGTCAATGGAGACAGGTGCAATGCCTAGCCAACACTTTCTGAGACAGATGGAGGAGATATTACATCCAAACCCTACAACTCAGAAATAAGTGGCAAGTTAACAAACCAGACCTGAAGTCAGGAGATGTGGTGCTCGTTAAAGACTGCCAAGCACACAGGAATGACTGGCCTTTGGGACTTATCACACAGACATTCCCAAGCAAAGATGGACATGACAGGAAGGTCGAAGTTAAGATTTCCAAACAGGGTGAAGTAAAGTCATTTCTCAGACCCATATCGGACTTGATTTTACTTGTGTCCAATGACGCTGTTAGTGGCGTTGGTTAACGCCAGATGGGGAGTGTTATGTCTCCAGGAGACCTTTCTCTCTTGAGGTTCAGAAAAGAGAATTCACCTTGTCATATAATTTGTATATCGTGTTGCTGCATTATTAAGCTATAAATTATGTTTGTTCCAGGTTAGCTGTTACGCTTGCGCCACCTACATTATTAATACCTGTTTAGCCATTTAAAGGATGTGACATAAAAATCATCACATCCTCTTTAGTCAGGAAGTGAAAACTCCTTAGGGATTAACATTTTCAAGATTATGCCAGCTGCCTAGATGTTATCTCTCCCCATCCATGGCATCAGAGGTAAGCAATCTTCCCCTTCCTCCTCCACATGCTATTAGGGAAAGGAGTTAGTCATTTCAGTTATTATTTTATATGATGTTTACTATTGTATGGTAATGTTATATTATTCTTGTTCTTTTCAGTTTTACCGCATATCACGTGTGTCATTCACACTTATATTAAAATCTGCAACGTGCCAATAAAGACACAGACAAGAAACAGCAGTCTATTATTGTGTACGTAGAAAAAGGTTATCTGCCTTGATAGCTACCCCTAGACTCTGGAGTACGGGGGGGCAAGGCCAGGACAATTAGTCTTAAATGTAGTTAGCAGGATGGACAATAAAATCCAGACTGATCTATAATGAGAAATGAAACTTTTCTTCGTTTGTCAGAAGACAGCATGAAAGGTCAACCAATATATACAAGTAGACACTAAGGTGTTAAATGCCATTTGTACCAGAAGCACCAGCCTGCAGATGTTGAGCTGTATAGTAAGACTGCATTCGCACCTGAACGTTTTCAGTTTGTAAAACACCATAAAAAAATGTCCAAAAAATGCCCAACAAGCAAAATCCCATTCATTTAAATGGCCCCTGTTCACATCTGAGCGTTTTGTCGCCTGTAGCAAAACGGTTGAGGCTGCATTCACATCCGAGCGTATTGTTTTCAGGCAGAAAGTTGCGCTATTTGTGCCGCGATTTTGTACAGGTCAAAAGGTCACCAATGTAAAAGAATGAAAAACGTCTGTAATCTACCAAAAAAGAAGCTCCTGTACTTTTTTGAGTGACGGGGCATTTTGTTTTAGGTGACAGAATGCTCAGATGTGAACAGGGGCCATTGAAATGAATAGAATTTGTCTTGTTGGGCCGTTTTAGAGCTGAGGATGAGAGCAGAAAAACACCTAGATGTGAACGGAGCCTGAGCTCAAAAAAGTACATGGACTTCTTTATAGGCAGATTACAAGCATTTTTCTGCTTTTTACATTGGTGAACTTTTGACATGTACAAAATCGTGGCAAAAAAACGCAACAAAAAAACGGTAAAAACGTGCAACTTTTTGCCTGAAAAAAATACTCTGAGGTGTGAATGCAGCCTTAACCATTCAGGTAAGCAGCAGTGTACGCGTGTTCATTAAGCCTAGGCAAAAATTATGCGATGTGGGAACCAGCACGATTCCAGCCCTGGTTCCCGCATCGCATCTCTCCCGCAGGCAGTACACACTGCCCTCTGTGAACCGCTGCGGGTGTCAATACATTGTTAATGAAACCCCAGATTGGTTCACAGATCTCAGTGTGAACTGTGAACACAGGAATCGGATTGCATAAGTGAGAACACCCATGCGATACAATTCTAGTACAGGGAAAAACAAGTCCCTGCACTTTTTTTTGTGCCAATCCAATGCAAGGTCAGCCATATAATTTTATGGCTAAACTTGCATCTCACAGACATCGCATGCGATCGGCACCGCAGGTGTAGGTGTGAATCACATGCAATGTCTGTGATCGCACTGGTGTGAACCTGGGCTGAAGCAGAGAAGAAAAGCACAGTTCTCCCCTAGCAAGGACACAGAGGATTAATTACTAGAGGGTCTCTATTTCAGATAACAGGGAGACAGGAGAAACAAAGTTGTAAAGCTGTAGCACAGATAAGCAGTGGCATGAGGTTTGCAAGGAGACACAGTGAGGGTCAGTATTTACTCTCACCCCTCCAGCCAGGTCAGATATACAGAGTGTACACAGTAGCTGGGTCCACTGCTGAAGCCACAATCCGACGGCTCCATGTTCACCCGGGGTCGCAACACAAGAAGAGAAACTGACCAGATCTCTCTCTGCTCTCCCGTCTGTGTGGAGAGGAGGGGGGGGAACTGTCACCACACGCTCTATGAGAGAGACGCTCTCCGAACGAATGTCTCCGGAGCGGGGGGGGGGCTTTTTTTGTGCGGGGGGGCGGGTGACCCGTTTACGTCAACGGGTGGCCCCGCCCTCAGCTATATAACAGCTGTCGCCCGGAAGAAGCGTCACTCAGTGGGAGCCTCCCATGGAGGCAGAACAGTTGCGGCTTTTTTTTTTCCTTTTTCGGTCTGTCGGGCGGCATGGATTTACATTTCTATTTTTTTATCTTTTAATAAAAGACTTGTTCAAAGCTGTCTCTTGTCGTTTTTACCATCTTGAGGTCAGACCCCAAAGCACCCTCCCCATGTTGAGGTTCATGTGGCCTAGTACGGTTCAGGAAGGGGGGGCGCTCTCTTGTCCCCCCTCTTTTCCTGCGGCCTGCCAGGTTGCGTGCTTGGATAAGGGTCTGGTATGGAGTTTGGGGGGACTCCTACACCATTTTTTAAAATTTTGGCGCAGGGTTCCCCTTAAAATCCATATCAGGCCTGAAGGGCCTGGTATGGATTTTGGGGGGACCCCCACGCAATTTAAAAAAAAAAATTGGTTCGGGGTTCCCTTTAATAATCATATCAGACCCAAAGGGCCTGGTAATGGACTGGGGGGGACCCATTCCCTTTTTTTCAATCAGTTTTATCCATATTGCCGAGACCCGACAAGTCATTACAGCCGCAATCAGTTTTAAATTACAATTTTTCCTTTAGAACTGTCATTTTGCTGTGGTACTGTTCTAAACACGGGAAAAATGTGCCACTTTATAGGCATACCATAGACCCCCCACCCCCAGGCATGATATTTAAAGGAATATTTCATTTTTATTGTTTCGGTTTAAGCATTAAAAAAATCACTGCTCCCGAAAAAAATGGGCGTTTAGAAAAAAAAATTACATTGATACATGTCCCCTGGGGCAGGACTTTAACGGTGTTCGCGTGTTGTTTCAAATTTTTTGCATGTTCAGATGTTCTGGTGCGAACCCAACCAAGGGGTGTTCGACTCATCCTTAAATGTCATATGTCTCTTTTGGACATTCAACTCTGCCATATACCTCAGTCATCTCAGTCCATCTGTGAGTATGTGAGGACTTGCTTCAATTTCGGCCTAGTCATTTACACAACATGTCTTTAAAAAGATTTTTAGAAGACAGTCCTGTCACAACAGAATCAATGGACAATAAGAAAAAGATTTTATGGTAAGTCCAAAAATGATATGTCTCTAGTGGCAATCATTTTGGCCCCATGCACTCTTTTTCAAATAGGAATGAATAAGATTGGGGTTCTGCTGCTGTATGTAAGCCAAGCTAATTGTACAAGAAAAAAACAATTAAATTCCACGGTCAAATATGCACTGAAAGTATAAACTGTCACTAAAATTTTCCATGAAAATCATACTGTTCCGAAACACCATGTACAGGTTCAAGGCATCCCCTGAGCATTTTATTATACAGATTGTATTTATTTTCAATGTTGCCCTCAAAGCTACATGAAAATACCCTCTTCCCACTGTATTTTTTTAGTTATTTATGTTTGTATTAGTACACGTTCCCCATGGCAGTACCAGGTTTTTCATGCCTTTTTTGTTTTTTTAACTTTTTTACAGTAGATTGCCTATTAGTCCTAAAAATGGCTAAATGGCAAATTTGCCCACACACACGCACACAGTTTAACTTGTGTTTGCAGTTCAACACACGCAGAATCAAGGCACATCAGGTGCAGTGATAGAAAAAAACGCTGAGTTATCCTAGGATGTCAGCCATAAGTGACAGGTGTCAGCAGGAGCTAAAGCCTCGAGGAGACTCGGGAGGTCACCGGCAGGGTCTCTCGACGTGGAGGTGTTCTGGAGTTGTCAACCTGGGTACCGCCTACTACTGTGTTTGGCCAATCAGAACGCATTTCGGAGGCAAGGCTATGCCTCCTTTATCAGCTGAGTGTAGGACGATGACCACAGGTTTAAATATGGTATACAGTTAACCCAGCCTTTGCCGCAAATCACCTAGAAACAACCTAAACTGGATGGACCCTTGCAATACAGTTACCCAATAAGGTCAGAGCAATTCATCGCTTCAATTTATTATTGCTTTAATCTACTTATTTCATGTGTGTGCATATGTATATATTATATACTCTTATTTTAATTTCATTTTTATTTTTATTCTTATCTAATCTTTTATTCTAACCACATCAGCCCCGCAAGGATTGTCCCCCTTCCTGACCAGAGCACTTTTTGCGATATGGCACTGCGTCGCTTTAACTGACAATTGCGCGGTCGTGCGACGTTGCACCCAAACAAAATTGACATTTTTTTCCCACAAATAGAGCTTTCTTTTGGTGGTATTTGATCACCTCTGCGGTTTTTATTTTTTGCGCTATAAACAAAAAAAAGAGCAACAATTTTGAAAAAAAAGCAATATTTTTTACTTTTTGCTATAATAAATATCCCCAAAAAATATATAAAAAAACAAATTTCTTTCTCAGTTTATTTTTCTGCATATTTTTGTTAAAAAAAAAAAAAAAAAAAACACAAAAAGTGTAAATTGATTAGTTTGCGCAAAAGTTATTGCGTCTATAAAATAGGGGATAGATTTATGGCATTTTTATTATTAATTTTTTTTTATTAGTAATGCAATCTGCGATTTTTATCATGACTGCGACATTATGGCGGACACATCGGACACTTTTAAAACTCTATTGGGACCATTGTCATTTATACAGCGATCAGTGTTATAAAAATGCACTGAATACTGTGTAAATGACACTGGCTGGGAAGGGGTTAAACACTAGGTGGCAATCAAGGGGTTAAGTGTGTCCTAGGGAGTGATTCTAACTGGGGGGGGATTGTCTCATTAGAACATAACAGAGATCGCTGCTTCCGATGACAGAGAGCAGTAGATCTCTGTCATGTTGCTAGACAGAACAGGGAAATGCCTTGTTTACATAGGCATCTCCCCGTTTTGCCGCTCTGTGACATCGAGTCCACAGGGCCCACAGGCACGGTCACGAAGTACGTGGTGCGCACGCCCACAATGCCGCGATTTAAAGGGGACGTGCTTGTATGCCCATTTGCCCAGCCGTGCCAATGTGCCGACGTACATCGTTGTGCGCTGTTGGCATGTGGTTAAGGCTGACCTCCAGGCAAAAACAAGCTAAATTTACAGTTTAAAAGTGTTTTAACTGCCAAAGGATTTCTAAAAATTTTATCTGTCCCAATGATCCAGGCACCCCTAACAGACACCATAGCTGGGTCCTTCACCTCACCAATTGTAGGGAAAACAGAAAATTGTATACTTACCTTCCGTAATTTTCCTTTCCTGACGCATCCCATGGCAGCACACACATTGGGTTGTGACTCCGCCTCCACAACCTGATAGGACTGGTTAGCTATAAGTTTTGAAGAGGAGTCCACCGCTGTATTCTCAGTAACTATCACCTTAGAAGGGTGGGATTCTGTGTAATGCCATGGGATGCGTCAGGAAAGGAAAATTACGGAAGGTAAGTACATGGGTGGGTGCTTTCAGATGATTTTATTTACTCAAGTATAGGGTATAGAAGAGTTAGTTTGGATGATTGATCTCCCGAACTCTACTGTAGTTAGTTGAGCTGGATTTATTCTGTAGTGTGACATGAACGTGGTTCTGGAAGACCAAGTTGCTGCCTTGCAAATGGTTTCTGATGACACTCTACAGTACGCTGCCCAGGTAGAGTGAGCCTTCAGTCCATCCGGTATTGGGAGTGATTGTATAAGGTATGCTCTTTTGATGGTTTTAATAAGCCAAGCAGCTATTGTTCTTGAGGAGGCTGCTTGACCTCTTTTTGGGCCATGCGGAATAACCAGCAGGTTTTCAGTTTTCCTGAATGGTCTAGTAGCTTCTAGATAGCAAGAAATAAAAGATTTAATGTCCAAGGGGTGTGGATCCCCCTCATTAGTGAGGAAGACTGGAAGATTGATCTCCGAATTAAAGTGGAAGGTAGATGCCACCTTGGGTATAAATTGTTCTGAGGGTCTGAGGATGACTCTATCCGGATAAAAGACTAGATGCGGTTCTTTAATTAATAGGGCTTGCAGCTCTGACACTCTCTTGGCAGATGTTACTGCGATCAAAAATGATAGTTTGAGCGTTAGATCCCATAAGGATATTGAATCGAAAGGAAAGAATGGTTCTTTTGACAGAGCTTCCAGAACAATGGATACGTTCCAGGTCGGAAAGATTGGTTTCCTAGGTGGTTTTATCTTCAGGCATGCCTTTAGGAATTGAGTTATGAGAGGTTTTAAGGCCCATCTGATTCCCACCATTGCGGACAGGGCAGAGACTTGTACCTTGAGAGTGCTTGAACTTATTCCCATTTCTAGACCTAGTTGCAAGAATTCTAGAACTTGAGAGACTGAAGAGGAGAGTGGATCCCAAGACTGTTGCTGAGCGAATGCTGTGAATCTCTCCCAGATTCTGTTATATGTGCTGTTTGTTGACCTTTTTCTGGCCTGTTGAAGCGTGAACACCCTTGATCCAGCAACCTCTCCCTTTCAACCTCCAGGCCGTTAGATGTAAATGTTCTGGTGATGGGTGTAGGAATTGACCCCGCTAGAGCAAATCTGGGCTCACTGGTAGCGGAAGCGGTTCTTCTGTGTTCAGCTGTAAGACGGTCGCGAACCATGGCCTCCTCAGCCAGAACGGCAATACTGCTATAACCGTGGATGTCGAGTTCCTCAGTCTGGCCAGAAATATGGCTATTAGGGGAATCGGGGGGAAAAATATAACCCAGGTGAAATTCCCATGGGTGGTGAAGACAGTCGATCCCTGCTGCTGTTGGATAGTCGGCCCTCGCTAGGAATCAGGGACATTTGTTGTTCTCTGGAGTTGCCACCAGATCCATATCGGGAATTCACCATCTGCAAATAAGGAGAGCTAAGGCTTGAGGACTGAGGGACCACTCGTTGTTCGATTATAAATATTCTGCTCAAGTCATCTGCTAGTTGGTTCTGTATTGCCGTAACGTAGATTGCCTTCAAGTCCGCCAGGTGAACTTGAGCCCATTCGAGTATGGGTCGGACTTCTTCCATGAGTGTCCTGCTCCTGGTGCCTCCTTGTCTGTGGATGTAGTTGACCACCACAGTGTTGTCCATACGCAAGAGAACATTCCTTCCTGTGAGGGATGACCCGAATGTTGGGAGGGCCTGCCAGGCGGCCCTGAGTTCCAGTATGTTCGAGACTATGCCCTGTGGGTGAAAGGACCAACGTCCCTGTGCTCCCTGATGTTGGTAATGTGCTCCCCACCCCTGAAGGCTGGCATCTGTCGTGACTATTTCTGGTAATGGGGGAACTATGGGGCGACAACCTGTTAGGTGGTTGTGTCTACCACCATACTGATTTTTTTACTGCCTGGTTGATTGCTATCCCTTGGTTCATTGATGACCCGTTCCATTGTGTTAGGAATGAGTTTTGGAATACTCTTGAATTCCACTGGAACCACTGGACCATTAGGAAGGTGGAGGACATTGAACCCAGGATGCTTAGACATCTTCTGGCAGGAAGATATTCCGCCGCCAAGAGGTTCTTTATTTTGTGAACCAACGGTCGTATCTTCTCTTGGGGAAGTCCGACTGTATTGGAGCTGATGTCCAATTCGGCGCCTAAGAAGATCATTCTTTGTGCTGGGGACAGGCTGCTCTTTTCCCAGTTTATTATCCAGCCAAACTGTTGAAGTGTGGAAATCAGAATTGCTTGATGTTAAAGGAGAGTTTGTTGGCTGTCAGCCAGGAGGATAATGTCGTCGAGATAGTGAAGGACTCTCAGTCCTTTTTCTCTCAAATGCGCTATCACTGGTAGCAAGATCTTTTCTGGGGGCCGTAGATATCCCAAACGGGAGACACTGGAACTGAAAGTGCTGTTGACCTATTGCAAAGCGTAGGTATTTTTGGAAGGTTTGGTGCACAGGAATATGTAGATAGGCATCGGACAAGTCGATTGAGAGCATCCAGTCCTTTGTTCCTATTGCTAGTAATATGGATTGGAGGCTCTCCATTTTGAAGGATTCGAGTATAATCGTTTTGTTTAGGTTTTTAAATCTAACACTGGCCTCAAATCTCCTGTCTTCTTCACTACTAGAAAAAGTGGAGAATAGAATCCTATGCCCCTTTGTTCCTGTGGAACATTGGGAGGGTGCTTTGGGGTAGCCCCCCAAAACACCTTGTCCCCATGTTGATGGGAACAAGGGCCTCATCCCCACAACCCTTGCCCGGTGGTTGTGGGGGTCTGCGGGCGGGGGGCTTATCGGAATCTGAAATCCCCTTTTAACAAGGGGACCCCCAGATCCTGGCCCTCCCCCCTGTATGAAATGGTAAGGGGGTACAAAAGTACCCCTACCATTTCACAAAAAAAGTGTCAAAAATGTTAAAAATGACAAGAGACAGTTTTTGACAATTCCTTTATTTAAATGCTTCTTCTTTCTTCTATCTTCTTTCTTCTGTCTTCTATCTTCCTTCGGTTTTTTCCTCCATGTTCTTCTTCTTCTTCTGGTTCTTCTGGTTCTTCCTTCGGTGTTCTCGTCCGGCATCTTCCTCCGCGGCGTCTTCTTCCCTTCTTCTTCTCGGGCCGCTCCACATCCACCATGATGGGAGGCTCCCACTGTGTGATGCTTCTCCTCTTCTGATGGTTCTTAAATAATGGAGGGCGTGGCCATCTGGTGACCCCACCCCCTCTGATGCACCGGGACTTCCCTGTGGCATTTCCCGTGATGTCAGAGGGGGACGGGGTCACCGGGTGGCCCCCCTCTAACGCAAGGGCAGTCACAATAAAAATTGCAGATCGCCACCATTACTAATAAAAAAATAATAATAATAGAAACGCCATTTGTGCAAACCAATCAATATACGCTTATTGCGATTTTTTTTTTTACCTAAAAAATGTAGAAGAATACATATCGGCCTAAACTGAATTTTATATATATATATATATATATATATATATATATATATATATATATATATATATATATATATTTATTGGGGATAGTTATAGCAAAAAGTAATAAATATTGCTTTCTTTTTCAAAACTGTCGCTCTTTTTTTGTTTAAAGCGCAAAAAATAAAAACACAGCAGAGGTGATCAAATACCACCAAAAGAAAGCTATATTTGTGGGAAAAAAAGGAAGTTATATTTTGTTTGTTTTGTTTTGTTTTGTTGTGCAACATCGCATGACCGTGCAATTGTCAGTTAAATCGACGCAGTGCTGTATCGCAAAAAGTGCTCTGGTCAGGAAGGGGGTAAATTCTTCTGGGGCTGAAGTGGTTAATAAGACGCCTACTTCAACAGCATCACACTATGAGGTTCTTCCTATTTATATTCTGCATAAGTCTGTGTGAGGAGCGGTCTTGTGAGCCATAGGGGTGGCCTCTCTCTATCCACCCTTGAGTTTGTCATAAGCTGAAGTGCTTTGCTATTGAAAAAGCCCGCTTTGGAGAATTAGCTTGTGCGTGTTTGATATCTATCATTTAAGATCCATGTCATCTGGTAAGAAGCCACTTTTTTCAATACATAGAGCACTTTGAGCACTGGAACACTGCGGAGTGGAACTTTTCATAAGCACTGAGCACTTTATCACCGTTTATTTTGAATAGACTTTTTTTGGCAAGATGTAACATATGACGGACTCTAATATTTAGTTCATAAAAGAGTATTTATTCAGATATATTGTACATTGGCCATTTGCACTTGCACTTGCACTTTATTATTATACATGTGGTTTTCCATTTTTTTATTTTTATTTTATTTATAAGAGATATCCCATACACAATTCAATTATGTGTATTCGTTAACCCTTTTTGGATTTTTACTATTACGTGCACAATTTTTTGTGTAACTAGCTTTTGCACTTTTTTGTCGCATTTGAAATTAGTATTTTGAATTTAAAGGAACGGTACACCAATTTTGTTTTACACTATTTATTGGTCCAGTATTCAGGATATTTGATTTGCAGTAGTTCACAATAATGGTTTTGGCTAAGCGTGAGAATTTATTTATTTATTTTTTCTACAAATACAAACTTGACAGAGACTTGAACACAAAGCCTTAAAGCTGTATATCTGCAGTATGAGATCAACTCAGGCACTGCTGCTTTTGACTGTCAGTTTCATGAGATTTGGAGGGAGATCTGGTATTGCCACTACTGTGCTGCTCATTGTTCTCCTTGCTGGAGTGAAAGCTGTACCTGAGTCCTTGTAGTTCAAGGATCATCCTGCTTCTAAATCATTTATTCTGTGCATTTTTGTTTTCTCCACCACTTCTGCTGCTTTTTAAATATTACCCTACCAGTCCTCAGATTACCAGTTATTAGGGGACAGCTCTGACACAAGAGATGGAAGCCCTGCTCCTCTACCAAGATGACCTCCTCCACACCGAGATATAATGCAGAACTAGGCATGGTATAGTCAGCCACTAATGGGGAAAAGATCAGCTGCAGGGAACCTACATTAAATACTAATGACTTTTTCTTTGTCCTACTTGCTGTCTTTTTGTACCCCTTTCACAGTTCAGGTCCTCTTTAAATGCTATAGTTTGGGTATGGGGAAAGTATGGTGCTAGGGTTCATTTTAGGGTAAGGAAAAAGTATATATGCAGAAGTAGTTCATTTTTCACTTGTTTTCATTGTTAGCTGCTCTCCACCAAGAACTATGATGTGAGAATCAACATTCCAACATTTACTACATCAAAATTACAATATATTATGTACTATAAGTAGGATATAAATCACATCTACAGTTAAATGGAAGCTGTCATAGAGACGGGAAAGTTGTCGCAGTGATGGATGACTGTGAGATCTCGCACTTCATAATACATTGTTCTGCTCAATAGAAACACAGCAAAATGTCAACTGATTCATTATGTATATGCCTGTACCTCAATAATATATCATTTACATAAGACATGAAATGAATACAAAATGGGGCAATAGACAAACAATGCCAATTTGTTATTGTCATTTTTGACCTCTTTATTTGGTAGACAACACCAATGCCACAAGAAATGCGAATCATTAAAGCTCTATTAACTCAAGGAGACACATGAGGCTGGAATAAAGCAGTGTAGCAAAATGCATTAAAACCTTCCAATGCATATTATTGGAATACACTATATTACCAAAAGTATTGGGATGCCTGCCTTTACACACACATGAACTTTATTGGCAGTCCGTAGGGTTTAATACTGAGTTGGCCCACCCTTTGCAGCTTAAACAGCGTCAACTCTTCTGGGAAGGCTGTTCGCAAGGTTTAGGAGTGTGTCTATGGGAATGTTTGACCATTCTTCCAGAAGCGCTTTTGTGAGGTCAGGCACTGATGTGGACGAGAAGGCCTGACTCGCAGTCTCCGCAATAAATCATCTGAAAGGTGTTCTATTGGGTTGAGGTAAGGAGTCTGCACAGACCAGTCAAGTTCCTCCACCCCAAACTCACTCATCCATGTCTTTATGGACCTTGTTTGTGCACTGGTGCGCAGTAAAGTTGGAACAGGAAGGGGCCATCCCCAAACTGTTTCCACAAAGTTGGGAGCATGAAATTGTCCAAAATGTCTTGGTATGCTGACGCCTTAAGAGTTCCCTTCACTGGAACTAATAGGCGAAGCCCAACCCCTGAAAAACAACCCCACACCATAATCCCTTCTCCGCCAATTGATTCGGACCAGTGCACAAAGCAAGGACCATAAAGACATGGATGAGCGAGTTTGGGGTGGGGGAACTTGACTGGCCTGCACAGAGTCCTGACCTCAACCCGATAGAACTCCTTTGGGATGAATAAGAGTGGAGACTGCGAGCCAGGCCTTCTTGTCCACATCAGTGCCTGACCTTGCAAATGTGCTTCTGGAAGAATGGTCAAACATTCCCATAGACACACTCCTAAACATTGTTGACAGCCTTCCCAGAAGAGTTGAAGCTGTTGTAGCTGCAAAGCATGGGCCAACTCAATATTGAACCCTACGGACTAAGACTGGGATGCCATTAAAGTTCATGTGCATGTAAAGGCAGGCATCCCAATACTTTTGGCAATATAGTGTATGTTCCATAAAAAAAAAAATCAGAACCTACTTTATTAAATATAAAATATTGAGGACTAAAAGTATGATTTACATTGAATTAAAAGGCAAACGTACTCTGTCACTAGAAGCCGTAAAGATTTTCTTCCTATAGAGCTTCTAACTTAGGTATAAAGTTGCCATCATGTGATCAGACATGATAAGACCCAGACTTGTAACATGTCTGAAGGACTTTTATGTAATCTTTATTTATAACACATAGAATACAGCATAGCCAACAAGGCCCTACTTATGAGGGTTTGCGAACAAGATAACAGAGGTAAGTGCATTGACATATAGGGCTACAAAACCATAGGGTATAAAGGGGGAAGGGAAACCAGGGAAAAATATAAAGCAACATTGCTAAGGGGGTTACCCCCATGTGACCCCAGGGGTCACCCAGGGCAAGCATTCTGACTGTATAAAACACGTGACTCATGCTGACAAGTCAACTCCAAAACCTTGCAGATTCCCCACTGTGGAATGGCAACAGGGGACCCCACCGGATCCACTACCGGAAGAGGGGGGCAATGAGGCCTCCATCAAACCTCCATCCAGGGACACAGCTGCCCAGGCCCATCCCAGGACCTCACAGGGCAGAAACTCCACTAATGTAATGGAATTATAGGTCAGGAATTTCACCTAGTGCAACATACAAGTACAAGAACTTAAAAAAAAAAAAAAGTCATATAAAATAAAAAGAGATTAGAAAATAATATAATCTATTCTTCCACAATGATCCAGATCATAGGAAAAAAAAACATTGGAAAGGAGTGTAAAGATCAGGTTCAGGTATTAGCATCACAGTTCAAGTAGGTACTCTCAGCGAGGGTTCTGCCAACTCCAACAACGCAACCTCCAGGATGGACGGCACTGGGTCAGGATCGGTGGTGTACTTCTGCCAAAGTGCCCAGATACTAGTAAAAAGCTTGAGTATATCCTTAAACGTCGCCACCCAATACTCTGCCTCCTTAATTTCGTCCACTTTCCTGAGCCACTCATCTCTAGTGGGCACCTGTGGACGTTTCCAGTAGATAGGTATAAGTCGTCTGGCTGCATTCAGGAGGTGTGGCAATGCACTTTTCCTGTAGTGGTTCAACAGGAGGGCAGGGATGTGCAGGAGGAAGCAAGCCAGGGATAGCGGGATGTTATTAATAATTACCTTTCCTTTTCAATCTGCAGCCAATGTAATTTTATGAGAATACATTGCAATATGGCTATATGGAGTTGTTCTGTACACAGAATGTGTACTGACCACTCCCCAGAAACATAAATTCCTGCTTGTGTGATTGGCTCACAAACTTTCCCAGAAGTCTGCCTAAGATACAAGTCAGATTTCAGGCACCCCTTGCAACAAAAATGTCATTTTTTGAGAGATACTTTCAATAGGAACCCATCTAAAAGGATGCAGGCCCAGCAGATTTCCTTTTTATTTAAATATTTTTTAGTATTTTCACAAGTTTAAAAACATAGAATTAAACATTACATTTTAATTTTTGTATTTATCTCTCAACCGCTATTGTTTCCTGCTTCTTTTTCTGCTTTGCTATCCATCCTCTAAACCCCCCCACCCTTCCCATGGAGGATATCAGTTTGCAGTGAACATACTATTCCCTGGTTTCTATCCCTTGTTATTTTTATCCCTTTTCGTTATTGCTACCCATTATGGGCTACCTTTGACTACAGTTCCTTATCCAACACTCACATTTCATCTTTTGCAGCCAGGGTTTCCACATCTTTACAAATTTACTATAATTACCGCATCTAGTAAAGGTTACTTTCTCCTTCCATACTAACATATTTATGGTCATAACCCACTCTTCATGAGTCAGGGGTTTCAGTGATTGCCAGTTTTGTGCAATTAATTTTCTTGCCTGGTACAGGCATCTCGCAATCGCTGTTATGGTACCTACTGACCCTATATCTTCTTCTATGTGTCCCAAAACACATACTCTGGGTTCTAATTCTAAAGTGACCCTGAACGTCGCATTTATAATGTTTAGGGTCTCTGTTCAATAATGGAACAGTTTTGGGCATCTCCACACCATATGCATAAGATCCCCCATCTCCTTACATCTAAGGCAGTTGTCGTCAGGTCTACGGCCAATCATATACATTTTCTTAGGGGTATAATAAGCTCTGTGCAATAAAAACAAATGTGATACTTTTTGCAAGGGAGAAACCAACACCAATGGCCCAAATTCTAAAATCCTCTTCCATTGCTCCATAGTTATTGCTCCTACATCCTCTTCCCATCTTTCTTTATTCATAGAGGACCCTACCTGAGTAGTGATTTTGCCCATTATTTGCATGTAAATCTCTGATATAAGACCTTTAGTTATATCTGCCTTGATTATTTTTTGGAGAAGGGGAATCTTACACCATTCTAATGGTTGGCTGGTAAACTGATTACCCAGAGCATGTCTGATCTGTAAGTAACTATAGATTTATTTGATATCCCGTACTCATGTCTCAGCACTGCGAATGATTTTAAGGTATTACTCTCACACAATTGGATCAATACCCTGCCTTTCCCATTCTTTGATCTTCCCGTATGATCAATAATTCTTGCAGGTGTTTGTTATACCAAATACACGAGTATTCTGTGACTCCCTTGTACCTCATCATTCTCTTAACTGACTGCCAGACTTTAGTAACCATCTTTAGTGTTGGGCTCCCAAAAAGGGAATCTGCCTCTAGCGCTTCCACTACTGATTTATGTGGAGCCTCCTGTAACATAATTTTGCCACTGGCATTCCCCCCTTCCGGCATAACACATCCCCCTAGTTGCTGCAGTTGAGCTGCTAAGTAATAGCTATACGGATGGGGAACAGCCATTTCCCCTTCATTTGTTGGTTGCTGCAGCATTTGCAAACTGATCCTGGCCTGGCCCTTCTTCCATATTAACTCCCTAAAAAGGGTCTGTATTTTTTTTAACCATTTTTTCCCAATCCAAACTGGAGAATTGTGAAGCAAGTACAGCAACTGTGGCATCCAAATCATTTTAACCAGGTTACTACGTCCTGCCACTGATAAAGGAAGTCGACTCCTGCATTTCCGCTTAAACAGAAGTGGGGCTAGGTTGTCGCTGATATACTGATTAGGGTCACTTGACAGCACTATACTGAGATATTTCATTTTCTCTGTTACTTTTAACTGGGATATTCCAATTGGGATGGAATTAGTAAGTGGATCGACCGGTAGGAGCGATGACTTCTCCCAGTTAATAGCTAGGCCCGAGAATCTACCAAACTCCTCCACTATATGCATTACTTTAATCAATGAGGGCTCCGTGCCCACCAAGAAAAATAAAACATCATCTGCGTAAAGTGCTATCCTTTCTTTCTGACATTTCCTTTGGAATCCCTGCAACCCAGTTGTTGATCTTACCGCACTTGCTAATGGCTCTATCGCTAGGGCGAATAACAGGGGTGACAAAGGGCACCTCTGTCTCGTCCCTCTCTCAAGCGGGATCCTTTCTGAATATTCATTGTTAATTTTTAATTTAGCATGTGGGAGATCATATAATGTTTTTAACCATCCTATGAATGTGGGGCCGAATCCAAACCTCTCCAGTACCCGCCAGAGATACCCCCACTCAAGACCATCAAAGGCCTTGGCTGTGTCCAAGGACAAAATAGCCCTCGAGCCCATATTCTCTGTTGGGGTCTGGAGGTTCATATATACCCTTCTGATATTAATACTAGTAAATCTGTTAGGGATAAACCCCGACTGATCTGGGTTTATGAATTTCGAAATGCATTTATTCAGTCTGGTTGCCAGCACCCTTGCCACAATTTTAGCGTCAGAACACAATGTAAGAGGATGCTATTATTATTTACTATTTACTAATTACTATTATGGTAGCTTCTGACATCAAGTAGGGCAGTCTTGCTTTTTCCACTGCCCAATTCAGTGTCTTTAGAAGCTCCGGGTGTAACGCCTCCCCATAATATTTGTAGGTCTCCAATGGTAACCCGTCTGGACCAGGGGATTTTTGATTGGACATATCGGCTACCGCTTGCTGCAACTCCTCTAAAGCTATTGGGGACTCCAGCTTGTGACTATCACTCTCCAAGAGAACAGGCACTTCCACTCTCTCCAAAAACCTTTCACCCTGATCTGACCCCTGCCGTGTTTTATACAAGTCTCTATAAAACTCGCAAAATGTTTCCATAATCACGGCAGGCTCAGACGAGATTTCTCCGCCTGGTGTCCTGATCGTGGAGATAGCTGAGGAGGGAGAATTGGTTTTGTCCAGAAGTGCCAATACACGACCCATTTTTTCCCCTGCTCCAAAGGAATTTTGTCTCTAGAAAAGTCGCTTGTTTTTGTTTTTTCTTGTGATAGCCACTTTATATTCCTGTTGCTTATTGAGCCATATCTCTTGCTTCTCTGGAGTTGGATCTGCCACATACTGTCTCTCAGACTCCATCACCTCTTCCTGATGTTCTCCTCCCACTCCCTTGACTTCTTCTTAATTTTTGCCACTTGTTGGATCAAGAGCCCCCTAAGAAATGCTTTTAGAGTATCTCACACCACCTCCACCGTTGCTGTGCCTATATTAACTTCTACAAACTTCTACAAACTCTTTTAATCTTAAAATTATTTCTTCTGGTTTCTTCATTATTTCCATCCATAGTGGGTTTATTGTCCAGTTTCTTGGAGAGCTTCTACCGGATAGATTTACTGTTAGAACCAGTGGTGAGTGATCTGATACCCCTCTTGGCCAGTACTCTATTTTTTTCACTAGCTGTAGTGCTTCGCTATTGTCTACTGCCATATCTATTCGGGAGAGTGTCAAATATGACCCAGAGAAACAGGAATATTGCCGGCTCTTTGGATTTCGAGATCTCCAAATGTCGCACCATCCAACTTCCTTGAGCAATTGGCCTATACGGCCCTCTGATGCCCTATCTGGCCGAACCCATGATGGGAACCTATCCAGACTTCTATTGAGTACCACAATAAAATCCCCCACCACTATACCCAGGGTATCTGCCTTGTCCTCCACAAATTATAGTAAGCTATACAAAATCTCCAGTTTAAACGGGGGAGGAATGTACACATTTGCCAACATGTATGGTTTGTTCTCTATTAAGCAATTCAAAAAGATATAACAGTCCAGTACATCTATGCTGACCTCCCTGCAGGAGAATAACACCCCACTCTTTACCAATATGCTCACCCTCCTAGAATAGGAGGAGTAGACTGAATGGTATTGATTTTGAAATTTCTTGCTTCGAAATTGTGACTTAGTGTCTTTTGTGAGGTGAAAAACAGTGGCTTTTTTAATGGGACCACCCATCCCCTGAATATTCCAAGAGCCTATATTTAAAGTTCTAGGCAGCACCTAAGAGAGGTAAAAAAAAAAAAAAACAGAAAAATCCAAGATTCCCTACATAAAAAGAGAAAAAAACAAGGAAGAAGAAAAGAAAAAAGTATAAAAAAGAGAAAGGAGCGACCAAAGTAAAAAATTATTTTGCTTAGCTTTACTTATTAACCATGCCTGTCCTTTCACCAAAAACCACTCCATTTATTTATGCCCCTCAAGGGGGGAATCAATGGTAAAGTTGTGTCAAACCAAAAAAAAAAAAACCCTTGTGGGATTTTCCCTTACTAAATACACTTACTATTTTGTTTCTCATGAAATGTGAATGGCATGTACATTTATACTCTTTTGTTATTTACCCTTCCCACCTTTGTGAATTTACTATATTGTCCTCTCCTATCCCCCCCCCCATACCTCCCTCCCATATTTTTTTCTCCCTTCCCCTTACATCCCTAAGTATCCACCCCCTCCCTCCCTTTGCTCCTAATTAGGCTAGCCCTGGGGGCAATACCTGTGACCATATCATTCACTCCAATCCTTCCCATCTGCTTCTCCATAACCCAGTGTGTGTGTGATTTAATTAAATTATTTTTCCATACTAGTCCCCCCCCCAGCCCCCAACCCATTTCAAAATTTCCAAAAAGACATTTTTAACCAACAACAACCATTCTTTCATTAGTGACTTTCACCTATCTACACCCCCCCCCCACCACCACCACATCCTCTACTTAACTTCCTTATTCAAACAAATAACAAAAATCCAATACATGTTTCCAAAATTAGCTAAAATTATTTAATAGCTGTGGCCTATAACACTATAAGTTCTTTTTGTTGTCTTCAAGCCATTTTTGTTACCCCACTACCAAGTCAACAAAATGGGTTTTCCCCAAGGCCATTATGCATAGACGTGCTGGGTACAGCAATGCATAATGTGAGGAAATGGGTACAGCCGGAGTCCCTGTCTGGGCCACAAATAGTGGAGCGTGTGCTCATGGACCGGTTCCTGCGGTCACTACCAATTCCCCTGCAGAAGTGGGTGAGTCAAGGAGACTCCAACTCGGCGGACAACCTGATGGAACTCGTTGAAAGGTACTTTGTTGCAGAGAGCCTGGTCACCACCCCTACAGCCACACGGACTTTCCACCCAAAGCCACCGTCTCCCCAGGCAACCGGTAAGACTGTTCCAGCGGAAGTGGGTGTTAAGCATGGCAAGGAAATAGGGGGGAAACTACAATCCTTAATTATCCAGTTTATCTGGAATAAATCGAACCACAGGCTCCCCAAAAAGACACTCTTTAGACCAAGAAAAAGAGGGGGTCTTGGGCTGCCCAATCTCTGGTGGTATTACCAGGCAGCGCATCTCAACCAAATTTCAGCGGTTTACTCTAAGGGTCCAAAGCCGGAATGGATAGAGATGGAAAGGCAGGCCATTCCCAATTACACAATAGACTATCTACTTTGGCGCCCTCATAAAACTAGACCACCAATCCTCTCCCCTACCCTCTCACATTCGTTTAGGTTGTGTGACTCACTGCATAAATTAAATAATCTAACATCTAAATGGCATCCCTTAGCTCACATCTTTAATAACCCCATTTTTCCTCCAGGCATGAACATAAGAGCGTTCCAATGGTGGCTTGACAAAGGCATATATAGAATAGGTCATCTTTGTAACTCTAATGGACCCATCACATTGACCCAATGCACATCAAAACTTGAAATGCCCCAATCGGAGAGGTTTCGCCTTTACCAATTGAGACATTTCCTACTCTCCATTCTCCCTCAAGAATCGCTTCCTCTTAATACCACTCCCTATGAACAATGGTGCTCCTCAGCTATGGACATGAAAGGGGGAATTTCTCTTATATATACAGCATTAGCGGAACCACAGGAGAAGGCGACTTATATGGTAGCTTGGGAACGTGATCTTGGCTTTGAATGGGACCTTGACACGTGGCATACGTACTTCACATCAGCCTTCAAGGGGATCCTAAATGTCTCCCTTACTGAAGCAGACCTCAAAATTATGACACGGTGGTACCTAGTCCCTACTAGATTAGCTAGATATTATCCTCAATCATCCCCTCTATGTTTTAGGGGATGTGGTCACCTGGGTACTCTCTTACATATTTTTCGGGAGTGCCCACGAACCAGAGGCTTCTGGAACAAAATTTTCCACCTAATCCGCAAAGTCACAGGCGAGGCAATCCCACAAACCCCAACAGTAGCACTCTTAAATCAAAAAATCCCTAAACTCCATAAAATCGATCAGATTCTAATTCACTATATTCTTATAGGAGCCAAACTTACTATAGCCCGGTCATGGAAACTTCCTAAAGTATCCTTCCACCAGGCCAAACAGAAAGTCTCCTGGATCATGTACCAGGAGAAAATATCTAACATCATACTAGACAAAACAGAGAAATTTAAACATTTATGGGAACCTTGGGCCCGTCACATTGGCGTGATCCTCTAACTACTGAATAATCCACGGAATAGTGGTTAAGCTCCCTAGAACGGCTGTCTGACAACCTGACCCGGCTCTCCTCGAAGCCCAGACATCTCTTCCCCTACTCTACCCTCTTAACCCTCCCTTCCTTCCTTCCTTTCTCTATTTCTCTCTTCTATTTATGTTCTTTATGAGACTCTTCTCCCTCACCTAACTATACTGGTGAGATGAGAAGCAGCAATTACATGATTATAACCATTATCTACCAAGTTCATGATTTTTGGTTAAGTTACAAGTTTCTATAAATTGCTTTACCCACCTTTGATTAAGACCAGAGTTTAGCCAAATAGAATTGGGTAATGATAGTTGGTTCTTGAAACTGTTATGTCATTACTAGAAGCCCAGATGTATGATATGATACCAGCCTGGAACTGTAGATTAGAACTTTCATTTTGTTGAGTAGCCGGAAGCCTTTGGGCATGGGCACAGTATGAACCCGATAAGGGGTGCCTGTGGCTTAGGGCAGAAGGTTATTTATTTGATATGCTGGACAGGGCTTCCTTGTTACTTATGTTCACTATTTTCACATTGAAGTTTGATACATTAATAATTACTGTGGACCATGCTTTGTTATACTACTTGGTACTTCAAATTGCTATTTGACCAACATCTGTTCTCCACTTTATGCCCCTGCGTGGGCACAACTTTATTGTCGTCTATTTTAATACCTTAATAAACACTTTAAACTGGAAATAGGGGGGAGGATTTTTGGTGCCAGGACTGAAGTTTGGCGTCCCAGACAAGGGAAGCCACTGCCTGTCAGCAAACCAAACTGGGGAAACATCAGGTGTTTTCGTTGCCAAGAACTGGGACATGTTGCAGCAAACTGTCCATTGACAGATGAACCAATGCAGTGTGATCTATCTATTAGAAGACAGTCTATGTTTGCGGCTGTTTTATGCACTGCAGCGCCAAATATGGGAAAACACATGTGCTAAATGACTGTTAATAATAAGCCTATTACAACCTTGCTGGACTCTGGAAGTCTAGTGACTTTGGTTACAGCTGAGATGGTTGAAACTGTGAATTTTCATGCTAAAAAAGTGCTGATATCTGTGTACATGGGGATACCCGCGAGTATCCTATTGCCACTGTTCAGTTTAAAACTGGCTTAGGTATGGTGACCCATCCATTCGGACTTGTGCCCCACTTGGTGCATGAGGCCATTGTTGGTAGGGACTTCCCTAAGTTTTAGGAACTGTGGGATCATCCTGACCCTGTCGCAGTAGCTGACACAGTGGCAGAGCAAGAACTCCTGGCCACTACTGACAATATGGGTTCAGGGGACTCCTTTCAGGGCTTTCCTCTCTCAGTTATGGCAGGAGAGCTGGAGGAGCCTGAGGAAGTCCCCACAACCAGTGGAGCTGGACAGCCGTCTGCTGAATCTGAGCCTTTTAGTACCGAGCAGAGAAAAGACCCAACCCTTGCCAGGGTGTGGGAAAATGTTATAGTGATTAATGATGTACCTGTCGAACCAGGGGACAGGCCCTGTTTTCCTTATTTCAGCAGCAATGAGGATTTACTGTATCGTGTATGTAAAAAGAATGATGAAGAGGTTGAACAATGGGTGGTCCCTAAGTCATACAGACAGGTGGTGTTGGAACTTGCCCATGGGCACTTGCTAGGAGGCCATTTAGGGGTTGAGAAAACTACTGAAAGGGTGTTGCACAGGTTTTACTGGCCCGGGATACAGAAAGATATTGAGAATTATTGTCAATCCTGTCCTGTGTGTCAGATGTCAGCCCCACTACCCCACTTCCGAAGACCATTAGTCCCCTTTCCCTTTTTTGAAGTGCCTTTTGGGAGGATTGTAATGGACCTTGTGGGTCCACTCCCCAAGTCATCAGCATATCCTTGTAATCATGGATTATGCTACCCGTCACCCCGAGGCAGTTCCCTTACGCACCGCGTCTGCTAAAAACATTGCCAAATAGCTGTTTATGGTGTTCAGTCATGTTGGCATCCCTAAAGAGGTCCTTAACCACTTCAGCCCCGGAAGGATTTACCCCCTTCCTGACCAGAGCACTTTTTACAATTTGGCACTGCGTCGCTTTAACTGCTAATTGCGCGGTCATGCAATGGTGTACCCAAACGAAATTTGCGTCCTTTTCTTCCCACAAATAGAGCTTTCTTTTGATGGTATTTGATCACCTCTGTCATTTTTATTTTTTGCGCTATAAACGGAAAAAGACCGAAAATTTTGAAAAAAAAGGATATTTTCTACTTTTTGTTATAAAAAAAATCCAATAAACTCAATTTTAGTCATACATTTAGGCCAAAATGTATTCGGCCACATGTCTTTGGTAAAAAAAAAGTCAATAAGCGTATATTCATTGGTTTGCGCAAAAGTTATAGCGCCTAGAAACTAGGGTACATTTTCTGGAATTTACACAGCTTTTAGTTTATGACTGCCTATGTCATTTCTTGAGGTGCTAAAATGGCAGGGCAGTACAAAACCCCCCCAAATGACCCCATTTTGGAAAGTAGACACCCCAAGGAAATTGCTGAGAGGCATGTTGAACCCATTGAATATTTATTTTTTTTGTCCCAGGTGATTGAATAATGACAAAAAAAAAAAAAAAAAAATTTACAAAAAGTTTCCACTAAATGATATATTGCTCACACAGGCCATGGGCATATGTGGAATTGCACCCCAAAATACATTCAGCTGCTTCTCCTGAGTACGGGGATACCACATGTGTGGGACTTTTTGGGAGCCTAGCCGCGTACGGGGCCCCGAAAACCAAGCACCGCCTTCAGGATTTCTAAGGGCATAGATTTTTGATTACACTCACTACCTATCACAGTTTTGAAGGCCATAAAATGCCAAGATGGCACAAAACCCCCCCAAATGACCCCATTTTGGAAAGTAGACACCCCAAGCTATTTGCTGAGAGGCATGTTGAGTCCATGGAATATTTTATATTTTGACACAAGTTGCGGGAAAGTGACAATTTTTTTTTTTTTTTTTTGCACAAAGTTGTCACTAAATGATATATTGCTCAAACATGCCATGGGCATATGTGGAATTGCACCCCAAAATATATTCTGCTGCTTCTCCTGAGTACGGGGATACCACATGTGTGGGACTTTTTGGGAGCCTAGCCGTGTACGGGGCCCCGAAAACCAAGCACCGCCTTCAGGATTTCTAAGGGCATACATTTTTGATTTCACTCCTCACTACCTATCACAGTTTTGAAGGCCATAAAATGCCAATATGGCACAAACCCCCCCCCAAATGACCCCATTTTGGAAAGTAGACACCCCAAGCTATTTGCTGAGAGGCATATTGAGTCCATGGAATATTTTATTTTTTGGGAAAAAAATGCAGCGCTAAGAAGTAATAGGAAGTTAGGGTGTAGTGAAACAATTAAGTAAGAGATGCTGTACTGAACAGTAAAGCATATGTGCAAAAACCATAAGTGAAATGAAATGAACAAACACAGTATAAAGTGTCCACATATGGTAAATGGATGATTCCAAACTCAAATTATTAAGAGGAACTGGTATGGACCAAAAAATGATGTGAAACTAGAAAATAAAGTCAATGGTGCACGGTGTGGATCTGTGACTGAGTCAACAACGGGGTACAGAACTTCCGTAGCTGTAAACCAACATCTCGATATGGGGCATCAGAATGAAAACATCAGGAAGTAAGATAAGATGGGTACTCTTACCAGATGACGTGGACTCCACTGTCATATGACATGGAGTCAATGGTGCATGGAGCCAAACCTAGGCTGGAAAACGATATCCGGAACGGTGGAACCTCTGTCTCCCTTCTTGACTTCTCTGGTGGGGTGAAGAAACATCAGGAAGGGCCGCCAACTGGATATCAGCCAATAGACCTCAAGGATGTGTTCCAAGGAGAAGCCGGGGACAGATTTGATCCAGACCCCGTGATGGAAGTAGGGCTACTGGAAGGCAGTTTCTTGCATCGGGATAATATGCAAATAAAAAATAAAAAGCTTCTGCATAGTGCAGGTAAACCAGGGATTTTTATTTCTAAAAATACCATACAAAAAATGGATAAAAGTGATCACAATTAAAATAAAATCTAAGCAGCGTAAAGAAAGGGCAATCTCCCCTTCTTTACGCTGCTTAGATTTTATTTTAATTGTGATCACTTTTATCCATTTTTTGTATGGTATTTTTAGAAATAAAAATCCCTGGTTTACCTGCACTATGCAGAAGCTTTTTATTTTTTATTTGCATATTATCCCGATGCAAGAAACTGCCTTCCAGTAGCCCTACTTCCATCACGGGGTCTGGATCAAATCTGTCCCCGGCTTCTCCTTGGAACACATCCTTGAGGTCTATTGGCTGATATCCAGTTGGCGGCCCTTCCTGATGTTTCTTCACCCCACCAGAGAAGTCAAGAAGGGAGACAGAGGTTCCACCGTTCCGGATATCGTTTTCCAGCCTAGGTTTGGCTCCATGCACCATTGACTCCATGTCATATGACAGTGGAGTCCACGTCATCTGGTAAGAGTACCCATCTTATCTTACTTCCTGATGTTTTCATTCTGATGCCCCATATCGAGATGTTGGTTTACAGCTACGGAAGTTCTGTACCCCGTTGTTGACTCAGTCACAGATCCACACCGTGCACCATTGACTTTATTTTCTAGTTTCACATCATTTTTTGGTCCATACCAGTTCCTCTTAATAATTTGAGTTTGGAATCATCCATTTACCATATGTGGACACTTTATACTGTGTTTGTTCATTTCATTTCACTTATGGTTTTTGCACATATGCTTTACTGTTCAGTACAGCATCTCTTACTTAATTGTTTCACTACACCCTAACTTCCTATTACTTCTTAGCGCTGCATTTTTTTCCCATTTACCAGTTATTGTTTGTCACAATGTATGCAGCTGCTGGCTCACATATATTTTATTTTTGCTATTAGAGCGCAGTGTTTTCTTATTCTCTTGTACCTATTTTATTTTTTGACACAAGTTGCGGGAATGTGAGAATTTTATTTTTTTTTTGCACAAAGTTGTCACTAAATGATATATTGCTCACACAGGCCATGGGCATATGTGGAATTGCACCCCAAAATACATTCTGCTGATTCTCCTGAGTACGGGGATACCACATGTGTGGGACTTTTTGGGAGCCTAGCTGCGTACGGGGCCCCGAAAACCCAGCACCGCCTTCAGGATTTCTAAGGGCGTAAAGTTGTAATTTCACTCCTCACTACCTATCACATTTTTGAAGGCCATAAAATGCCCAGATGGCACAAACCCCCCCCAATTGACCCCATTTTGGAAAGTAGACACCCCAAGCTATTTGCTGAGAGGCATGTTGAGTCCATGGAATATTTTATATTTTGACACAAGTTGCGGGAAAGTGACAATTTTTTTTTTTTTTTTTTTGCACAAAGTTGTCACTAAATGATATATTGTTCAAACATGCCATGGGCATATGTGGAATTACACTCCAAAATACATTCTGCTGCTTCTCCTGAGTACGGGGATACCACATGTGTGGGACTCTTTGGGAGCCTAGCCGCGTACGGGGCCCCGAAAACCAAGCACCCGCCTTCAGGATTTCTAAGGGCATACATTTTTGATTTTACTCCTCACTACCTATCACAGTTTTGAAGGCCATGGAATGCCCAGATGGCACAAACCCCCCCCCCCAAATGACTCCATTTTGGAAAGTAGACACCCCAAGCTATTTGCTGAGAGGCATGGTGAGTATTTTGCAGCTCTCATTTGTTTTTGAAAATGAAGAAAGACAAGAAAAACGTATTTTTTTTTTCTTTTTTCAATTTTCAAAAGTTTGTGACAAAAAGTGAGGTCTGCACGGATTTATTTATCTTGACAGCAACAGCGTTTGCTCCCACGATACATAAAGCCGTGACTCCAGTGCTGTCGGAGGTGATTTCACCACCACAGTTACATACTTCAGCATATATGCCGAAGCGTGGGGGCAGCAGTGGGTGGAGGAGCAATTTGCTCCTGCCTTTTGCGGGAGGATGCCCCCATGCTTCGGCATATATATTTTTTAGGTAGGCACAGGTTGCGTTAAATGTTTTATTTTTTACTATGTTTTTTTTGTATTTTGCTTTGCAGGTATGGTAAGTATTACTGTTATACTGTAATGTTACTTTGTTTTTTAGTTAACCATCATTTGCTTAGCAGGTACGCCATTCAGTTGCAGCACGGATTTATTTATCTTGACAGCAACAGCGTTGGAAGACGGTGGGGGGGGCATTCCCTCCCACTGCTTGTAAAAGCAGTCTAGAGGCTAATTAGCCGCTAGGATTGCTTTTACAAGAAAGCCGACCACTGGCTGAAAAGAATGATACCAAGATGATACCTAAACCTGCAGGCATCATTCTGGTATAACCACTCAAAGTCCAGCAACATACCAGTACGTTGCTGGTCCTTGTTGGGCCATACATTGTAAACTTTTTTTTCATGCAGCCTGTGGGCTGAACGAAAAAAAGATATTGATCGGTGGGTATGCCCACCATTAGAATACCTCCTCTTCATCCACCCACTTCTAATGATGGGCATACATGCACCGTATATATATGCCGAAGCATGGGGGCATCCTCCCGCAAAAGGCAGGAGCAAATCGCTCCTCCACCCACTGCTGCCCCCACGCTTCGGCATATATGCTGAAGTATGTAACTGTGGTGGTGAAATCACCTCCGACAGCACTGGAGTCACGACTTTATGTATCGTGGGAGCAAACGCTGTTGCTGTCAAGATAAATAAATCCGTGCTGCAACTGAATGGCGTACCTGCTAAGCAAATGATGGTTAACTAAAAAAACAAAGTAACATTACAGTATAACAGTAATACTTACCATACCTGCAAAGCAAAATACAAAAAAAACATAGTAAAAAATAAAACATTTAACGCAACCTGTGCCTACCTAAAAAAATATATATGCCGAAGCATGGGGGCATCCTCCCGCAAAAGGCAGGAGCAAATCGCTCCTCCACCCCACTGCTGCCCCCACGCTTCGGCATATATGCTGAAGTATGTAACTGTGGTGGTGAAATCACCTCCGACAGCACTGGAGTCACGGCTTTATGTATCGTGGGAGCAAACGCTGTTGCTGTCAAGATAAATAAATCCGTGCTGCAACTGAATGGCGTACCTGCTAAGCAAATGATGGTTAACAAAAAAACAAAGTAACATTACAGTATAACAGTAATACTTACCATACCTGCAAAGCAAAATACAAAAAAAACATAGTAAAAAATAAAACATTTAACGCAACCTGTGCCTACCTAAAAATATATATATGCCGAAGCATGGGGGCATCCTCCCGCAAAAGGCAGGAGCAAATCGCTCCTCCACCCACTGCTGCCCCCACGCTTCGGCATATATGCTGAAGTATGTAACTGTGGTGGTGAAATCACCTCCGACAGCGCTGGAGTCACGGCTTTATATATCGTGGGAGCAAACGCTGTTGCTGTCAAGATAAATAAATCCACTCTGCAGCTGAATGGCGTACCTGAAAACAAAAAAGTGGTTAACAATAAAAAAAAACAAAGTATAAAAAAATTGCATACCTATAAAGCAAACATGATAAAAACATAACAAATAAAACATTGCAGTATAGAATGCAGAACAATAGAGAGAGAATAGAGAGAGAACAATAAAACAACAACTATTTTTTGGTTTTTTTTATTTTATATATTTTTTTGTGTTTTTTTCTTTTTTTTTTACTTTTTTTTGTTTTTTTTACACTTTTTTTTGTAACTTTAACTTTTTTAACTGGTACCAGGTTTGGGTCTCTCAAAATGCGACAGCATCTTGGGAGACCCTGTGGAAGTGCGCCTAGTCTGTGCAGTGCTGTACCCCACGCTAATACTCCACTAGTGTATGGTAGCGTTCAAAACATTCACCAATGCAAAGACCAGGATTGCCAGGACAGAGGGGACAATAATACCGGGTGTCACGCCTAAATCCGCGCTTGCTGCAGACACGACATCTTTTTTGGGGGGTTCGTTGGGTAGGGGTACTCGGGAGGGCATAAAGAAAATGCCTCTCATGCAGCCGGCTTACTACATTTGGTTGGGGATGGTGAGGTGGAGCACCGTCTGGATACAGAAGGGCTCTGACGATCTCTTCCTGGAATTTAAGGAAGGATCCAGTCCGTCCTGAAGCTCTGTATAGCACATAAGCATTCAGCAAAGCCAATTGAAATAAATAAACAGACACTTTTTTGTACCAGCGTCTGGCCTTACGGGCAATTAGGTATGGCGCCAACAACTGGTCGTTGAGGTCCACCCCTCCCATATTAAGGTTATATTCATGGACACAGAGGGGTTTCTCCACAACACCAGTCGCCGTAGGAATTTTGGACCATCGTGTCTGCATGAAGGGAGGTGAGAACGAAAACATTCTTCTTATCCCTCCACTTCATAGCAAGCAAATTATTATACTTCAAGCAGGCTCTCTCCCCCAGCCTAAGACGGGAATCTACAAGCCGCTGGGGAAAGCCCCGGCGATTAGGTCTCACGGTGCCACATGCTCCAATCTGATGATCAAAAAGGTGGCTAAAAAGTGGCACGCTCGTATAATAATTGTCCACGTACAAGTGGTACCCCCTTTCCGAATAAGGGTGACACCAAGTCCCACACTATCTTGCCAGCGCTTCCTATGTAGTCAGGGCAGTTTTTCGGCTCTACGTGACTATCTTTGCCCTCGTAAACCATAAAAACTACATGTATAGCCTGTGGCCCTGTCACAGAGCTTATACATCTTGACCCCGTATCTGGCACGCTTGCTGGGAAGGTACTGTTTGAATGACAAGCGGCCAGAAAATTTAACCAGGGACTCATCAACGCATACAACTTGATGGGGAGTAAACAAGTCTGCAAAACGTTGGTTGAAGTGGTTTACGAGGGGCCGAATTTTGTAGAGCCGATCGTATGCAGGGTCTCCACGAGGATGACAGAGTTCATTGTTGTTGAAGTGCATGAACCGCAAAATCTGCTCGTATCGTGCCCTGGCCATGGAGGCAGAGAACAAGGGTGAATGGTAAATTGGGTCAGTGGACCAATATGACCGCAACTCACTCTTTTTATTCAACCCCATGAGGAGGGAAAGGCCCAGAAAGATCTTAAATTCGGAGACCGTAATTGGTCTTCAATCTCTGGCAAGGGAGGACTGGGGATTAGCGGCGATGTATTGACCAGCGTATAAATTGCTTTGGTCCACAATAGATCTATAGAGATCTTCGGTGAAAAACAGTGAATAAAAATCCAGTGGCGTAAAGTCAACTGTTTCCACCTGAATTCCGGGTTGGCCAGTGAAAGGGGGAAGTACGGGTGCTGCAGAAGTGGTGGGTACCCAATTCGGATTGGCAAATGCAGCAGGAAGGGGCACTATGGGCACGACGGGCCTGTGTTCGTCTTCTTGGTGGCAGCGGGACACTACTTGTGCTTGCCACCTTCGCCAGCTTGAACTGCACTTATGGGACTCGCCACGTCACTAAGTGTTACTGCAGTGCTGGATGTACGACCAGGGTGTACTAGGCCGCTGGTGCTTGCCAGTTCACCAGAAGGAATAGCGGCACTAGTACTTCTCTGCTCCATACGAGAGCCCTGCGGTTCTTGCACTTCAAGGACAGAATAAGTTCGGGGTCTGGTACGTCTGACCTTAGCAGGGACCCACAACTCCGTCGTCAGAGCTATCTGTCATGGAGCCGCTGTCCTCTACAGGATCGTATTCTGAGCCTGAATCTGACAGATGAGTGACTTCCTCTTCACTATCTGTCATGCTCAGAAACCTGTAGGCCTCTTCACTAGTGTACCTTCGATTTGCCATTTTGGCCTCTAAATTTTAGGGGTACACTAGTGAGACTCACAGGCAAAAAAGCTCCTGACTGTCAGTGACTGATTCAAAACGCTACCAAAAAACTGTTAGCGATCGCAGGGATCAGGCCTGACTCTGCGAACGCTGCAGTTATGTGTGCTTAGTGTTTTGTAAGTGTCAGTTATCGATCGATACTGCACTTGGGTGGGCTGGGCTGGGCTGGGCTGGGGCCGAGGAGCAAAACGCAGGTGCTAGCAGGTATCTGGGCTGATCCCGCTAACACTGCGTTTCAGGGAACCCTAAACTGCTGGGGAGTATAGATCTGATCGGATCAGATATCGATCCGTTCAGATACTATAGCACTAAGGGAGGTGTATGCCGCGTGCGTG